>NC_047108.1:19532960-19640985 GCF_902500255.1 Thalassophryne amazonica
TACAGAGCAAAAAGAAAAAGAAACAGTGCATCATGGGAACCCCCCAGCAGTCTACGTCTATAGCAGCATAACTAAGGGATGGTTCAGGGTCACCTGATCCAGCCCTAACTATAAGCTTTAGCAAAAAGGAAAGTTTTAAGCCTAATCTTAAAAGTAGAGAGGGTGTCTGTCTCCCTGATCTGAATTGGGAGCTGGTTCCACAGGAGAGGAGCCTGAAAGCTGAAGGCTCTGCCTCCCATTCTACTCTTACAAACCCTAGGAACTACAAGTAAGCCTGCAGTCTGAGAGCGAAGCGCTCTATTGGGGTAATATGGTACTACGAGGTCCCTAAGATAAGATGGGACCTGATTATTCAAAACCTTATAAGTAAGAAGAAGAATTTTAAATTCTATTCTAGAATTAACAGGAAGCCAATGAAGAGAGGCCAATATGGGTGAGATATGCTCTCTCCTTCTAGTCCCCGTCAGTACTCTAGCTGCAGCATTTTGAATTAACTGAAGGCTTTTTAGGGAACTTTTAGGACAACCTGATAATAATGAATTACAATAGTCCAGCCTAGAGGAAATAAATGCATGAATTAGTTTTTCAGCATCACTCTGAGACAAGACCTTTCTGATTTTAGAGATATTGCGTAAATGCAAAAAAGCAGTCCTACATATTTGTTTAATATGCACTTTGAATGACATATCCTGATCAAAAATGACTCCAAGATTTCTCACAGTATTACTAGAGGTCAGGGTAATGCCATCCAGAGTAAGGATCTGGTTAGACACCATGTTTCTAAGATTTGTGGGGCCAAGTACAATAACTTCAGTTTTATCTGAGTTTAAAAGCAGGAAATTAGAGGTCATCCATGTCTTTATGTCTGTAAGACAATCCTGCAGTTTAGCTAATTGGTGTGTGTCCTCTGGCTTCATGGATAGATAAAGCTGGGTATCATCTGCGTAACAATGAAAATTTAAGCAATACCGTCTAATAATACTGCCTAAGGGAAGCATGTATAAAGTGAATAAAATTGGTCCTAGCACAGAACCTTGTGGAACTCCATAATTAACTTTAGTCTGTGAAGAAGATTCCCCATTTACATGAACAAATTGTAATCTATTAGACAAATATGATTCAAACCACCGCAGCGCAGTGCCTTTAATACCTATGGCATGCTCTAATCTCTGTAATAAAATTTTATGGTCAACAGTATCAAAAGCAGCACTGAGATCTAACAGAACAAGCACAGAGATGAGTCCACTGTCCGAGGCCATAAGAAGATCATTTGTAACCTTCACTAATACATAGACAAACATGCAAACACACACAAATACTCATACACATACAGATGCTCATATACACACAATCATATGGGGTTAAAATTGTCTCATTAATATTTGTAAATGCACGCAGGGTGATCTACAAATAATCATTGATTTGCAAATGTGTTCAGATATCCACAAATGCAAATTTCATATTTGTAACTTGTAAATTGGTCTTTGCAAATAATGTTGTATTTGCAAATATAAAACTTAATTTGTAAAAAAAAAAAAATTACATTTGTAAAACTGGAAATTGTATTTGTGAATTGAGTTTCAGCATTTGTGGATTACACGCATTCATCGCTTTCCTCTGCGATGTCATTTTGAGACATTCTTTTCCTGAAATCCACACAGATCCACAAACAAATGCCTGCTGATTCACAAATACACACTCATGCACACTGGATATCCACTAGATGGCAGTGTGGTTCCATTCATTGATGTGGCAAGCTGAAACTATGTGCTCCCGAGAGAAGACCGACATTTCAGAATAAATCTTTTCACATTACCGTAATGGAGGCGTCTGATGGATGGGTATGTATGTGGTGATATTGTCTGCAAGGTCAGTTATTTTTTAAAATTATGTGTCTGCGGATTTCATCATGGGGAGGGGGGCGGGGGTTGTTAGTGTTGTACTCTTTAACGCAGTGGTTCAAATAAGCGTATTAAACAGCATTGCGCCTGTGCGTGCTCCGTGACACACCACTTTTAAAAACTTGAAAGTTCTAAAAATTTGCGATGTACACATGCTACATTTAGCTAAGCTTCGCACAGGAACCACACAGCGTCACTGCAGCAACCAACCAGTACCGCTTTACGACAACTGTCGCAACAGCCAGGCTTTGAGTGGCATTTATTCTCGAAACTCCGCGGATCCGAGGAAACTGATTTGTATCTACACAGATCAGTGTCCGCGGACTTATAAAACTTGTATGATGTCGTAAAAAAAAAAGAACGCTTTGCGATAAGCATTTTAAAAACTCAGTAACGATCACGATTAAAGAGTCACCCGGGAGCATATAGTTTCAGCCACATCAATGAATGGAACCACACTGCCAGTGAATATCCAGTGTGCGTGAGTGTGTATTTGTGAATCAGTCGCCATTTGTTTGTGGATCTGTGTGGATTTCGCGAAAAGAATGTCTCAAAATGACATCGCAGAGGAAAGCGATGAATGCGTGTAATTGGTGATCCACAAATGCTGAAACTCAATTCACAAATACAATTTCCAGTTTTACAAATGTAATGGGTTTTTTTACAAATTAAGTTTTATACTTGCAAATACAACATTATGTGCAAAGACCAATTTATAAGTTACAAATATGAAATTTGCATTTGTGGATATCTGAACACATTTGCAAATCAATGATTATTTGTAGATCACCCTGTGTGCATTTACAAATATTGAGACAATTTTAACCCCATACAATCACACACACAAAAATGCTCATATATCCACACAAATTCTCATATATACACACACACACAACTGCTCATACATACACACAAATGCTCATATTACCAAACAAACATACAGACACACACACAAATGCTTATATACACACACACACAAATGCTCATATATTCACAAATACACACAAAAATACTCATATGCAAACATACAGACACACACACAAATGCTCATATACACACAAACATACAAACACACACAAATGCTCATATACACACACACACATACATACACACACATACACAAATGCTCATATACAGGGCCGGCCCAAGCCTTTATGGGGCCTTAAGCAGAATTTCATTTGGGGGCCCCCCTACCATCACCTCAGCACCAGATGCCTCATTATTCCATAGGATACACTGTTATGTGTGTAACGTACCCACAATCATTAACATTATTTGTAATTATCTTACATCATACAGGTGTCATTCTTCTTTTTAACCTTAAAGGGGTAGCAAACTCATAATATATAACTTCTGCATACAGAGTGATGTATAAGTATAGCTCATTAATTTAACTATTTGAAAGTAACATCAGCAGGCAGGAAACTGCATTTATAGTAAACATGTTAAATAGTTTAATTTCTTTCAGATGTGCAATGGTGTGCAAAATGATCAATATCCAAATACAAAATAGAATCAAATGACATTCACATTATCTTACAGAAAAATAAAGTTGTAATCAAAATTAAATACTTAAATAATAAATACAATACTTAAATAATCTCCATAATGAACACAGAAATCCACAACATAACAGCAATGTTTGTGCATAGCAATGCACAAACATTGCACTAGGGGCTATTGCTTTAACTTTGGCCTGCAAACCATTGAGAGCTGAGCTACTTTTCCCCACCTTTTGCACTAAATTAATCTGAGGAGTTGATCTGCCCTGCTGTTTAACTCGAAGTTTTTCTTCGTAAGGAAGACTATCAAATGGCTTCGCCAAAATCCGGTCCACAACATCCAAATTGTCTGCCATTATGTGCAGCTTGTTACCTAGCTAGCTCGCTAGCTGGGACTGGCGCGAGACTAGTGTGAAGTGTGTCCGCCTGTGAGTGCTTTGTGACGGTGGAGGAGCTCAGCAGCACCCGCTGCTCGGTAGGGACACAAACTGCGATAGAAGTCAGAAAAAGTGATAAAAGTCAGTCTCCAAACACAAGCAGCTACAAAAAAAACCCACCAGAAATAGAAGCTTGATTTGTCGCTAGTCGTTTTTAACAAAGAAAATGCCGCTAAGAGGATTAGGAAAGTCTCCGGTTCAACTCAGAACAGAATGAAAATGCTCCCACAGATGTTTACGCCAAAAGATCGCTGATTCGCTCATTTCGCTGTCAATCAAAAAGGGATTCAGCCTCAGACAGATCATCCAATCATCATGCAGAAGCTGAGCGTCCGGGCCAGCCGAGGCCAGCCCACTGCCCCATAGACCCCCAGACACGCTGAGTGTCTGATGGGTGGGACAAAGCCCAGCATTTATCCAATGACTCGTCTCGTTTCGCTTTGTGTCGCTATTGAAGTCTGTGACACTGCTGTTTAAAGCACTGTGAAGCTGCGGGTTTGAGTGAGAGGAAAGCCGCGTCGTTAGCGCGTTGTAGCGCATATTTAGTCAATGACATGTACACACAACAGTAGTATATATTTGATCACTTATTTTGTGACATTTTAGGGGAAGCTGAGCTTCCCTTGCAGTCTTAGAGCAATCGCCTCTAACTTTAAGACACCTAAAGCACTTTACACTAAACGAACGGAGCATTTCGCAAATAATGACAACAAAAATTTTAATTTTGGACATGTAAACCTACCTTTGTCTTGTTGTTTTTTCTCGTCTTCCAACTTCTTCTTTTTTCTTTTCCAGAGGGATAATTTAATTTCTTTTCTGAGACATGACTTGCACTCACTTCATTCCTCACGATTAGTCATCGACCACCAAGCGGTGCATCTAAATTTGCCCAACAGTGGCAGCAGCCAACAGGAGGCATCAATTAACCTAGTATTGGTATTTTGTCAAAATGAATTAATTTTTTTCTGGTGTAATACAATTTCGTTTAAATTATTCAATATTATTTTAAATTCATGTATATATTTACTTTTTTATCACAACGTCTCTGTGCTCTCGGGCCCCCCTGGTGGCGTGGAGGCCCTAAGCGACCACGTAGTGTGTGTATATATATATATATACACACACAAACATACAAACACAGACACACACATGCTCATATATATACACATGGACAAACTAAGGTTGCTTCCGAGCTGATCTGGTATGGGGATCGGCTTCCGATACTGACATAATTCAAGTATTGGAAAATACCAATCCGACCTGCGGCGTTTTCTGATACGTGAGGAGCCACTGTGAATCCTCTCGACTGCTGCTGTTTCCCTTCTGCTTTGTTTGCTGCCGAGTGGGAGGAGGGGAGATTTTTCTAAAACCGAGTAGTTTGAGAGAGCTCTCTTCCACAGTGGTCTAGCTGCGGGTAGCAGCAAATCCCTGCCCCCAGCTCTCGGGTTCAAACCGTCTGTTCGTGAAGCACGGATTTTCAGAAAAATGAACTGAATTGTTTCTGAAAATTTGTGCTGAAAAGTTAGCCGCTTCAGCATCCTGAGGCTGTGAAACGCTATGAAATAGCAGCTCAGATTGCAGCTCAGGAGGACAGTCAAACAGAGATTCTCTGCATTGAAAGGGGAGAAAAACGCAGTTAAAATCCTGTGCGTGAGCGTCGCTGATGATACATTTAGCAATTTACGGTTTATTTTATGGTTAAAAAGCTTTGTGTTTCCAAAAAGTTTGAAGTTTGCACAGCACGAAAACAGAGAGAGAGAGAGAAAGAGCGAGAGAGACAGAGGGAGGAGGGAGAGAGAAATAGAGAGAGCAAACAAGAGACATAAAGAGAGGGGGAGAGAGAACTTAATTTTTAACACTTGCTTTGACAATGTAAACATGTTTCCCATGTCAGTAAAACTCCATTGAAATTTAAAATTGAGGAGAGAGAGAGAGAGGGAGACAGAGAGACAGACAGACAGACAGTGAGAGAGAGTGCTGTCTTTTCTCTTCAAGTTTATAAAAAATAAAAGCAATTAATTCTTTCACCAAAACATCAAATCTTGGCTTTCATCTTAGATACACCTTCTGGCAAATTGTAGCTGAACTTTCAGGTCTCCTTTTTAAGAAACTCCTCATATAAAATCAACAATAATGATAATAATATTAAAGCAAACAGAGCTCTAGTATCGGATCGGAAAAGTATCAGTATCGGCAGATATCCAAATTCAGGTATCTGGATCGGAAGTGAAAAATTGTGGATCGGTGCATCCCTAACACACATACACACACACACACACACACACACACACACACACACACACACAGCTGTGTTTGATTTAGCTGCAGTGCTATTTTTTAAAGATGATGAACTGTGTTGAATGATGATGTCATCATCTGCAGGCGCTGACCATTACATGGACGATATCGCCCATATGATTGGCTACCGGCCGTTTCCGTGGATGAAGTGGTGCTGGTCGTTCATGACGCCGTGTGTCTGCATCGTGAGTCTGAGCGTTACACCTGTGACCCACCACAGAGCCAAATTCACAGCCACACTCGCCCACGTGGCATCTTCATTCTGAGGTCTTAGTCCAGTTACACCCAACACAGGTGGTCTGGTCCCGATGGACAGTGAGCCACCTCCTCCAGGATCCACACCCCCTCCCCTCACCCCCAAATGAATCCTCTTCCTGTTTGCAGATCCCATCAAGACAGTTCCAATTTTTTTGTTGTTTTTTCTTCAGTAAAATTAAATTTAATTTAACTCAAATATCATCTGTTTAATTCCAGTCTTTCATTGTACACTTAAATGGATTTCACATGGTTTAAAATCCTTTTAGACTGCAAATCTTTGCTTAAACCAATTTGACACCAAACTGGTTCAACGTCTTGACTTTGAAAAGAACTGTGGATAATTTGACTCACATTCAGCCATGAGGTCAGGTCAAGTCTGGGAGCACATGCTGGTCACCACATTATGGATTTGCCATGGGTTCTGGTTGGCAATCACCAAGGTCGAGTCTGTTTGTGTCCACCTCCTGAATGTAGCCATCTGTGAATACCTACCTGTATGTGTCAGTGGTCCACGATCCTTTTGGCGGGTGATACGACCCAGTGACTGCCCGGGACACCATTAACATCATCTACCGGAAGAACTTCAGAGACACCATAAAGATGCATCTTACCACCTGTGCAATGTTGCCACAGTTACTTGACAAAGTAATCCAATTACTTGATTACTCCTTGAAAAAGTAACTTAATTACTTTTAAAACTGAGTTATCAGTAAAAGTAAGTTAGATTATTAGTTACTTTATTAGTTACTTTCAAGAGCTGCCAACAACCCCCCCCCCCCCCAACATGAAAATGATAACCGGTTTTGCCAATACTCACTTTATTAGAAGTGCATTTTTAACAGTAACATAAACAATGTATGTCCTGACATTTTAAGTTGAACTTAAATCCTATTTTCTGAAAAAAAAAAAAACATTGTGGAAAACATTAAAAAAGTGAGTCTTTCTTGACATCAGAGAATATAAATACTTGTTTTACCTTTCTTGACTTCATATTTAACTGTTGACAGCATTGTAATGTTGAAACTTACAATTTATAATCTACATTGTTTATAAATGTAACAAATTCTTTCTACATTTTCTAACATTTAAATTCTTCCTAAGCATTTTAGTTGTTGAAATTATGATTATTATGATTATTATTATGATTATTATGAATATTATTATTATTATAAGCAGTAGCAGTGTGAAAAAATGTCTTCAAAAGTGGCTCTTTCGTCTAGGGGTGTTGTGGGGGGCCATGTTCCTCCCTCCCACGCTCCCTTTCCATTTGGGTTCGCCCCTGGTTTGCCGTCTGAGCAGGAAGAGTGGATAGCGTGTGCATTTATAAAAAGTACTAGCTAGGGTACCCGAGCAGGGGTGGTTAATGCGCTTGGTTTCAGTGCAGAAGGTTCTGGGTTCAAATCCCACCCCTGCCACATTTCTCCATGTAATGTGGAGTTGCGTCAGGAAGGGCATCCAGCGTAAAACCTGTGCAGATCAACCTTGGATTTGCTGTGGCGACAGGACTTACCTTTACTAGCTAGGGTACCCAGCACTGACCGCCCGGGTAAACCTGTTTTAGACATAACCCAAATGCCAATCATTTTAATCAAAACAATTGGCCAAAAACAAATGTTTTATGGGCTAAAGTTTGTCCAGCAGAACTATAAGAGGTGAACTCCCCAAACGTAATGGAAATACTTGGTTAAAAGACAAACACATTTGAAGTCCTTCATGCAGACTTTGTTTTGCAATCAAATTTATAACAAAATTACACACAAAAGGTAGGTAACAGTAAATGTAAATATCAATGAATCAAAATTGAGGTAGTGGTGTATTCCACTGTTTTTACATTGCAATTTTACAAACATAAAATGAATGTATTCAGACAGGAAGGCAAACTGAGTTGTACAGGACAGTCAGCTGCTTAACAGTTGAGAACATAAAGTAGCTGAAGAAAGGGATTAAATAAACAGAGATGGCCAACACATATATGCAGGGGTGGAAATTTGAATCTGCCTGGTCATACCCACAGCCTCAGCCTAAGCATGTTGTTGTTTTGTTGAGTGTGCTGTGGCTGTGCTGAGTGTGCTGTAGAAAGGGATTAAATAAACAGAGATGGCCAACACATATACAGGGCTGGAAATTTGAATCTGCCTGGTCACACCCACAGCTGGCTATTTTGGGGGTAATTTTCAGTTCAACTTTTAAAAATATGGTACCAGTTTGTTCCCCATATCATGAGGATTCAGAATATATATAGTTTTTAGGGCTATATATTATAGTTTGGGAGTTTATCCCAACAGACAGGAAGACAGACAGAAGTGGCAGCATGAAAAGCACATGGTACAACACTGTATGGTCTTACATCAGTGGCTGTTTTGCGGGTAATTTTCAGTTCAACTTTAAAAAAAAATGGTATCAGTTTGTTCCCCACGTCATGATTCAGAATATATATAGTTTTTAGGGCTACATATTATAGTTTGGGAGTTTATCCCAGACAGACAGACGTAGCCCTTTATGTACGAGGTCTATTAGATAAGAAACCAACACTTATTTATTTTTTTTAACTATATGGATTTGAATGACGTGCGATTACACCAATCATGCTTGAACCCTCGTGCACATGCGTGAGTTTTTTCACGCGTGTCGGTGACGTCATTTCCCTGTGGGCAGGCCTTGAGTGAGATGTGGTTCAGCCCTCTCGGCTGAATTCCTTTGTTTCACACGCTGCTCGAGACGGCGCACGTTGCTTTATCCAAATTTTTTCTGGACCTGTGAGAAATATCCGAGTGGACACTATTTGAGAATTAAGCTGGTTTTCGGTGAAAAGTTTAACGGCTGATGAGAGATTATGGGGTGTTTCTATCGGTGTAAGGACTTCCCACGAAGCAGGACGTCGCGCAGCGCTCCCAGGCGCCGTCTTCGGCCTGTTTCGACCTGAAAACATCCTAATTTAAGGCTTAATTCACCCAGGACGTCGTGAGAGAACAGAGAAGATTCAGAAGAGGCCGGCATGAGGACTTTATGCGGACATTCCACTGTTTAAGGACATTTTTTAATGAAAGACGTGCGCGCAAATTCGCCGAGTCGTCACGGAAACGACTCGGCGAATCCGTCTGCGCCGCGACAGGAAAAACACCTCCGTGTTGAAAACCATTTGTAAAATTCAGGCGGCTTTTGATGGCTTTCAGCAAGTGAGTAACTGAGAAATTGTTTAACAGCTTGGGCATGTTCCAACTTGCCCGTTAAGGTTTCCAACGGAGGTGTTTTTCCTGTCGCGACCCCCCGCGGTCGGGTCCGGCCCGACATGCGACTCTGTCCGCACGTTCTTTCATTACAAAATGTCCATTAACAATGGAATGTCCGAATAAACTCCTCATGCCGACTTCTTCTGAAAGTTCTCTGTTCTCTGATGACTTCCTGGGTCAACAGAGCCTGAAATGTGGAAGTTTTCAACTTGAAACGGCGAGACGCTGCCACCTCGAAGCGCAGATCGCCATCAGGCGCTGTGGGCTGTCCTTACGGCGACACTACCAGACCAAAATCTCTCATCAGCTGTTAAAATTTTTACCGAAAACCAGCTGAATTTATCGAATGGTGTCCACTCAGTTGTGCCGTACAGTTTTGAAAAAATTTTGATCAAATAAAGCAGCAGTCTCTGAGCCATTCCTAACAATGAAAAAAAACGACGAGAGGGTGGGCCACTCCTCACTCAAAGACTGCCCACAGGCAAATGACGTAACTGACAGGCGTGAAAAAAACTCTTGCATGCCCACCGAGGGTTCAAGCATGTCTGATGTAATCACACGTGATTCAAATCCATATGGTTTTTGAAAAAATAATAAGGTCAGATACTTTTCTAATAGACCTCGTATATAGATGACCTGACTGACATGCAAGAAAGTTTTATTGCCATTTTTACATCATGTTGTCCTCAGAAAGAGACTTTAGATGCTTTTGGGTGGAAAAAGAGTGTTAATATTTTTTGTTAAGATGTTTCCGGGTCTTCAGCTGTTTTTAGCGAGGACACTCACAGAGCGGCACAGAGTTTTAATGAAAATTAAAAGCTTAAAAATGCCTTTGTAAAGCTCACTGCAGGTGTGCTGCCGTCACTGTACTTTGAGAGATGACAACAGTTTTTTCAACTTTCTGCACAAAACAGCAGATGAACAGCTCGCAGCATCAAACGCGCATGGTGGGCAATTTGGCCGAACTCCCATCCTCTCCCATGGGCCAGTTTTAATGCTGTGATCAACCCACATTATCTCTACAACCAACGTATTGTGCACCCCTGATTTATAGTGTATAAAAATACAACAATAATCATAATGCACATTGATTTGGAGAAGTAACTATAATCTGATTACTGATTTGGAAATATAACCGCATTACATTACTCATTACTGAAAACAGCGGTCAGATTAGAGTCACGCGTTACCGGCATCCCTGCACCTGTGACATTAATATTGCTATTTGGGAAGTTCATGCTCTTGACCACCCACTCTGGAGGCAGCTGTGCTCTACAGCCATCAAGGTGAGTAAAAGAGAACACAAGCTATCAGGAAAAACAAGGGCAGCACAAGCAGGGAAATCCTGTGCCTCAACAGTTGGTCTCAGCTCCCACAAGAAGACTCATAGGACATAAACCAACAACAAGTAACTTGCCTGCCTGCTCATCCGTCAGGAGACTCCGTCAGCACCTGAACAACTGTGTTTGGTTTTCACACTCTGAAGGGTGATAGTTCCTCTCCAGGAACCATCAATTTATTGTGGTGGGGAGGTTTGTGTGCCCCTATGAACCTGAGAATTGTGTTGGCTGGAGCCTTCATGCTCATGGTAGGGTCTCTCCTGGCAAATTGGTACTCAGGCAAGGCGCCAGACTAAGTATGGTTCACAGTGACCCAATTTAAAAATGAGGCAATATAAAAACGAGGCAAAGGACACGTGCAGAAGTCAATGGCGAACCTTGCCTTAACATTAATAACGACCTCACAGCCTCCCATCCTGGGGACATGCACTGAAAAGCCTGCTTGAATTCTTTGGTGACACTGCGCAGAGTAGAACAGAAGTCAGACTTGCATTCCCACTCACCCGCCCATGCTGTGGAGCGACATGACAGGTGGGAAAGATGAAGGCTATCTTGGTACGATCAGATGGAAAAGCAGCAGACTGGAGCTCAAAATGCACCTCGAATGAGTGAGAAATGGCTTAATGCACACCTGGGCATTCTACGGCACGTGGGCTGTATCCGGCCCTTTGGCTGACTTGGACCGACTCGCAAATACCTGGAAATTAAAGAATAAAATCAGGTTCTCCCCAGACAATGGAACTGTGCCACACCGTTATACTGTCATCTAGTGGCGCTATAGTGTAAGTCATCTCATGATGTTTTAGCAGGAGACGGTGGGAATCTAACAGCGTGCAAACCTGTTTTTGCGGGAAATTTCACATAAACAACTTCAGCTCTTTATTTTATCCTGTTTACATCCAGATGACACAAACCATGACAAAACGCAAGCGTTACAGGAAACCAGATGATCAGAGGACGATCTCTGGATTTTTTGTTTGATCTTGGTGGGACCACAGCCCGTGGGGAGCGCAGCGATCACCGGGCCATCTGGGAAGGAGGCACACTGGCGCCGAGTATCACGGAGGCAGGTGCACAGCCGACTCAATCAACGCTGTCTACTGTGGGATCGATCCGATCAGAGGCTGAGAATGATGCTGCAGCCTCTGTGACAGTGAACAGCAGAACGGAATTCAAAATTCTGCAGATACCTAGACACACTTTGAGATTTATGGGCTGGACAGCAGCGTACATTATTTCCATTCTTCTATGTTTTAAAGGACATGTTGCACTGAAATCAGAACATTTCTGAGTGTTTACAACAGCGGTTCTTATGCCGCGTTCACACCGGGCACGACCAGACACCACAAATTTGAGTGGGTCGCGTGGCGATGGACGCGCCACCATCGCCCGGTGTGTCGCTCTGCTTTCACTGCGAAAATTCGCCTCAGTGCATCATCAAATAGGAGGAGCTTCCATTCCACTCACCGGCTCCAGTTGTCAGTCAAGTTAACATGACGGACCTTGATCACACAGAGCGAGTTGTTGTGGAAAGCTGACAAACGTCATGAGACGTTCCCAATTCGGGGAGTATCATTATTTGCTGCAGGAGCTGCGTTTGGATGATGGCCGCTTTCAGCGGTCCTTCCGCCTCCTGTCCCATTCACGCGCACACATGTAAACATTAAAAAAAAAACCTCTGCTGCCTGCTGTGGGGCTGCTCCTCGCTCTTCCCCAAAAAACTCATAATTGTCATAATTGTGTTTAGAAACCAGTCACCATTTACTTTATTATACATCTGTGTAGTTAATAAATAAAATAGTCTTCACAAATGATTTGCTCGCGCGCGCACGTTAAAAAAAAAACAAAACTCTGCTCCCCCTGCTGTGGGGCTGCCGCTCACTCTTCCTCCAAACTCTGCCATAATTGTGAAATAAAGGACAAAAGGGACATAAGTCCTGCTCACAGGCTGCTACCAGAGACAGAACATGTTCACATCCCACTCAGTCAAACTCCAGACATCTCCACGTCACTACATATTCAGTCCCTGATTGGTCATTGTGGCGCGACAAGACGAAAAGTTCAGATTTTTCAACTTGGGGAGGAGGGCAACGCGACGTGATGCGACGCAATATCGCGCCACAAACATGGCAATCGCTCAAAATCGCTTCACTCGCGTCGCTTCATTCGCATCCTTTGTGTCGCGCTGCGTGGCTTGGCGCCACAACGCGTCCTTCCATAGAGATTACATGGCAACCTGTCGCTGCTGTCGCTCGTGTCACGCTCGGTGTGAACGCAGCATTAGAGGAAAACATCCCAGCATGCACTTAAATGCTGTTAACGTTAAAAACGGAACCACAGATTAATTACAAAGTTTACATACCTGTGATGTCGTGTGATGAAGACTCGTTTTTTAACTGAAACGGTTAATTTAATGCAGTCACAGTAAAACCAGCCGCTTTCCACGATGCAAAAACTTAGTGCGCGTGCACATTGTGTGAGTGTGGTGCGCAGTGCTCCGTTACAGGACAGTCTCACGTCAAGACAGACACTCAAAGTGAAATAAAAATGAACCCTACCAGCTCCACTAAGAAGAAGAACAAAAACCTGAATAGTCATCCACTTGTGATTTCCAAAGTCCGCTCCACCAAAAAACAGTGTCATGGAGACATTCCACGTGCACGCACATGGCCGGGCTAAAATAGTGTCCAGTGACACAGACAGCAGCATCACCACACGTTAGAATCAAAAATCCGACACTGAAAAAATTAAGAGTTTTGGGGTGAAGTGTGTCGCCTTCTGTCTCTGTACAGCCTCTGTAAATCCGAACCTTCACTTTCGAATGAAAGCTCAGAAGCTTCATTGTCAGATGAAGCAGTGTTCGTTTCACTGTCTGTCAGCCAGCAGGATGTTTCTGCTTTTCCTAAAAGGTGCATGTAAAATTAATCAATTCAATCAGTTTTTTTTATATAGCGCCAAATCACAACAAACAGTTGCCCCAAGGCGCTTTATATTGTAAGGCAAGGCCATACAATAATTATGTAAAACCCCAACGGTCAAAACGACCCCCTGTGAGCAAGCACTTGGCTACAGTGGGAAGGAAAATAACTCCCTTTTAACAGGAAGAACCTCCAGCAGAACCAGGCTCAGGGAGGGGCAGTCTTCTGCTGGGACTGGTTGGGGCTGAGGGAGAGAACCAGGAAAAAGACATGCTGTGGAGGGGAGCAGAGATCGATCACTAATGATTAAATGCAGAGTGGTGCATACAGAGCAAAAAGAGAAAGAAACAGTGCATCATGGGAACCCCCCAGCAGTCTACGTCTATAGCAGCATAACTAAGGGATGGTTCAGGGTCACCTGATCCAGCCCTAACTATAAGCTTGTAGCAAAAGGAAAGTTTTAAAGCCTAATCTTAAAAGTAAAGAGGGTGTCCTGTCTCCCTGATCTGAATTGGGAGCTGGTTCCACAGGAGAGGGAGCCTGAAAGCTGAGGCTCTGCCTCCCATTCTACTCTTACAAACCCTAGGAACTACAAGTAAGCCTGCAGTCTGAGAGCGAAGCGCTCTATTGGGGTGATATGGTACTACGAGGTCCCTAAGATAAGATGGGACCTGATTATTCAAAACCTTATAAGTAAGAAGAAGAATTTTAAATTCTATTCTAGAATTAACAGGAAGCCAATGAAGAGAGGCCAATATGGGTGAGATATGCTCTCTCCTTCTAGTCCCCGTTAGTACTCTAGCTGCAGCATTTGAATTAACTGAAGGCTTTTTAGGGAACTTTTAGGACAACCTGATAATAATGAATTACAATAGTCCAGCCTAGAGGAAATAATGCATGAATTAGTTTTTCAGCATCACTCTGAGACAAGACCTTTCTCATTTTAGAGATATTGCGTAAATGCAAAAAAGCAGTCCTACATATTTGTTTAATATGCGCTTTGAATGACATATCCTGATCAAAAATGACTCCAAGATTTCTCACAGTAGTACTAGAGGTCAGGGTAATGCCATCCAGAGTAAGGATCTGGTTAGACACCATGTTTCTAAGATTTGTGGGGCCAAGTACAATAACTTCAGTTTTATCTGAGTTTAAAAGCAGGAAATTAGAGGTCATCCATGTCTTTATGTCTGTAAGACAATCCTGCAGTTTAGGCTAATTGGTGTGTGTCCTCTGGCTTCATGGATAGATAAAGCTGGGTATCATCTGCGTAACAATGAAAATTTAAGCAATACCATCTAATAATACTGCCTAAGGGAAGCATGTATAAAGTGAATAAAATTGGTCCTAGCACAGAACCTTGTGGAACTCCATAATTAACTTTAGTCTGTGAAGAAGATTCCCCATTTACATGAACAAATTGTAATCTATTAGACAAATATGATTCAAACCACCGCAGCGCAGTGCCTTTAATACCTATGGCATGCTCTAATCTCTGTAATAAAATTTTATGGTCAACAGTATCAAAAGCAGCACTGAGGTCTAACAGAACAAGCACAGAGATGAGTCCACTGTCCGAGGCCATAAGAAGATCATTTGTAACCTTCACTAATGCTGTTTCTGTACTATGATGAATTCTAAAACCTGACTGAAACTCTTCAAATAGACCATTCCTCTGCAGATGATCAGTTAGCTGTTTTACAACTACCCTTTCAAGAATTTTTGAGAGAAAAGGAAGGTTGGAGATTGGCCTATAATTAGCTAAGATAGCTGGGTCAAGTGATGGCTTTTAAGTAATGGTTTAATTACTGCCACCTTAAAAGCCTGTGGTACATAGCCAACTAACAAAGATAGATTGATCATATTTAAGATCGAAGCATTAAATAATGGTAGGGCTTCCTTGAGCAGCCTGGTAGGAATGGGGTCTAATAAACATGTTGATGGTTTGGATGAAGTAACTAATGAAAATAACTCAGACAGGACAATCGGAGAGAAAGAGTCTAACCAAATACCGGCATCACTGAAAGCAGCCAAAGATAATGATACGTCTTTGGGATGGTTATGAGTAATTCTTTCTCTAATAGTTAAAATTTTGTTAGCAAAGAAAGTCATGAAGTCATTACTAGTTAAAGTTAATGGAATACTCAGCTCAATAGAGCTCTGACTCTTTGTCAGCCTGGCTACAGTGCTGAAAAGAACCTGGGGTTGTTCTTATTTTCTTCAATTAGTGATGAGTAGAAAGATGTCCTAGCTTTACGGAGGGCTTTTTTATAGAGCAACAGACTCTTTTTCCAGGCTAAGTGAAGATCTTCTAAATTAGTGAGACGCCATTTCCTCTCCATTTACGGGTTATCTGCTTTAAAGCTACGAGTTTGTGAGTTATACCACGGAGTCAGGCACTTCTGATTTAAAGCTCTCTTTTTCAGAGGAGCTACAGCATCCAAAGTTGTCTTCAATGAGGATGTAAAACTATTGACGAGCTACTCTATCTCACTTACAGAGTTTAGGTAGCTACTCTGCACTGTGTTGGTGTATGGCATTAGAGAACATAAAGAAGGAATCATATCCTTAAACCTAGTTACAGCGCTTTCTGAAAGACTTCTAGTGTAATGAAACTTATTCCCCACTGCTGGGTAGTCCATCAGAGTAAATGTAAATGTTATTAAGAAATGATCAGACAGAAGGGAGTTTTCAGGGAATACTGTTAAGTCTTCTATTTCCATACCATAAGTCAGAACAAGATCTAAGATATGATTAAAGTGGTGGGTGGACTCATTTACATTTTGAGCAAAGCCAATAGAGTCTAATAATAGATTAAATGCATTGTTGAGGCTGTCATTCTCAGCATCTGTGTGGATGTTAAAATCGCCCACTATAATTATCTTATCTGAGCTAAGCACTAAGTCAGACAAAAGGTCTGAAAATTCACAGAGAAACTCACAGTAACGACCAGGTGGACGATAGATAATACAAATAAAACTGGTTTTGGGACTTCCAATTTGGATGGACAAGACTAAGAGTCAAGCTTTCAAATGAATTAAAGCTCTGTCTGGGTTTTTGATTAATTAATAAGCTGGAATGGAAGATTGCTGCTAATCCTCCGCCTCGGCCCGTGCTACGAGCATTCTGACAGTTAGTGTGACTCGGGGGTGTTGACTCATTTAAACTAACATATTCATCCTGCTGTAAACAGGTTTCTGTAAGGCAGAATAAATCAATATGTTGATCAATTATTATATCATTTACCAACAGGGACTTAGAAGAGAGAGACCTAATGTTTAATAGACCACATTTAACTGTTTTAGTCTGTGGTGCAGTTGAAGGTGCTATATTATTTTTTCTTTTGAATTTTTATGCTTAAATAGATTTTTGCTGGTTATTGGTGGTCTGGGAGCAGGCACCGTCTCTACAGGGATGGGGTAATGAGGGGATGGCAGGGGGAGAGAAGCTGCAGAGAGGTGTGTAAGACTACAACTCTGCTTCCTGGTCCCAACCCTGGATAGTCACGGTTTGGAGGATTTAAGAAAATTGGCCAGATTTCTAGAAATGAGAGCTGCTCCATCCAAAGTGGAATGGATGCCGGCTCTCCTAACAAGACCAGGTTTTCCCCAGAAGCTTTGCCAATTATCTATGAAGCCCACCTCATTTTTTGGACACCACTCAGACAGCCAGCAATTCAAGGAGAACAGGAGAAAATGCACAAAGTAAAATGCAGAGTAATAAGACATTTTCCAGACATGCACCTGCTGACTCAGGGAGGAAAGCTGGACCTTTTGTTTTTCTATTTTTATTTTATTTTTTGACTTTATAGAGGGGTGTCAAAATCTGAATCACAAGGACAAGGTGAGATTTTCACAGTGAATGCCCCCAGCCTGGTGATATTCTGACTTGGAATCTCAAAACATTTTAAATTGTTTTTCTGTACATTCTTTTTTCTTTCAAATACGTTTATTGCACATTTTATAACATACAGTGTGTCAATGAAACACAAACATTTTAGATTAAATTAACTAATTAACAGTTCAGCACAGAATCAGACAAGAAACAGGACTAAAAGATTTTAATTGTTGTCTTCAGTACACAAGGTCGAAAGGATCCCAAGTGGAAGCGTTTTGCATGTTGATAGTTTCCAACAGCACTGCTATACTAAAAATTTCTAATCAGAACATCAAACAGTTTGTAAAAGAATGCTATTTACTGGTTTTTATATAGGAATAAAATTATTATTGTGCAGACTTGAGTTTAGCCTTTGGCCCGGCCCTCCACAATATTTTCTGTTTCTTGTTTGGCCCTTTGCAAAAAATAATTGCCCACCGCTGAGTTAATGTCTCCTGACTCCCGAATGAAGTGCTCTGGGTGGGAAAGCTGGCTACAAAAAGCAGTCTCTGTCTCGGAACAACTTGTGGCTGATGCCTCTGGTGATGTTGCACCGCCGCCACCGGTGTTGCTGTGGTGGGCGTGCTCCTGTCAAGCCTCTCAGTGAGGAGACCTATCTGTGAGCTCAAAGCTGTCATGAGCGAGTCCTGTCATTTAACAAGTTCACTTACACTGGTGCACAAAGTCAATAAACGCTCCTTCTATTGTTCGAGTTTCTGTCCTTGAACGCGGAGCACCGGGTGAACATGGGAGGAGCTCGCTGTGTACATTCTTAGCCATTTTGTTCTGTCAGGAACCTGGACCCAAAAAGGTTGGACACAAGTGCGAGACTTGCATGAGAGCATAGTGTAAAAAAAAAAAAAAAAGGTTTTAGTGTTGAGCCAGAAAACAGTCAGTAAACAGGTAAGCAAGCCAAAATCAGCAAGAGCATCCAAAACATGAGACAAGGTTAAGGTCAAAAACAGGCAATAGGTTCAAAAAACGAGATTAAGAACTGTGGAAGAAGAGCTGGAACAAAGACACTATGGAACAATGAACTGGCAAAGGTGTGGGGAAAAGCAGAGGGTTTACATAACGAGTAATAAGTGAAATGAGACACAGGTGTGGGAGAACAACCAGGAAGAGGGTGTGGCAAACAAAAGGGACAAGACAAACCCAGATGCCAACCACCAGACAAGAGAGTAAAAAAAACAAAAAAAAAACACCAAGCAAAACAGACACCAAGAAAACCTTAACATGAGCACAAAGAAAATACATGAATCCCTACATGACAAAAAAAAAAAAACACCCACATTGCACCTTCTACAACCCCAATTCCAATGAAGTTGGGACATTGTGTAAAATGTAAATAAAAACAGAATACAATGATTTGCAAATCCTTTCAACTTATATTCAACTGAATACACCACAAAGACAAGATATTTAATGTTCAAACTGATAAACTTTATTGTTTATGTGCAAATATTTGCTCATTTTGAAATGGATGCCTGCAACACGTTTCAAAAAAGCTGAGACAGTGGTATGTTTACCACTGTTACATCACCTTTCCTTCTAACAACACTCAATAAGCTTTTGGGAACTGAGGACACTAATTGTTGAAACTTTGTAGGTGGAATTCTTTCCCATTCTTGTTTGATGTACGACTTCAGGGTCCAGGGTCTCCGTTGTCATATTTTGCGCTTCATAATGCGCCACACATTTTCAATACGTGACAGGTCTGGACTGCGGGCAGGCTAGTCTAGTACCTGCACTCTTTTACTACAAAGCCACGCTTTTGTAACATGTGCAGAATGTGGCTTGGCATTGTCTTGCTGAAATAAGCAGGGACGTCCCTGAAAAGGACGCTGCTTGGATGGCAGCATGTGTTGCTCCAAAACCTGGATGTACCTTTCAGCATTGATGGTGTCATCACAGATGTGTAAGTTGGCCATGCCATGGGCACTAGCACACCCCCATACATCACAGATGCTGGCTTTTGAACTTTGCACTGGTAACAGTCTGGATGGTCTTTTTCCTCTTTTGTCTGGAGGACACAACGTCCATGATTTGCAAAAACAATTTGAAACGTGGACTCATCAGACCACAGCACACTTTGCAACTGAACGTAGAGAAACATTGTTCTTAAACTGTTGGACTATTTTTTACGCAGTTGTTCACAAAGTGGTGATCCTCGCCCCATCTTTGCTTGTGAATGGCTGAGCCTTTTGGGGATGCTCCTTTTATAGCCAATCATGACACTCACCTGTTTCCAAACAGGTGCTCTTTGAGCATCCATCAACTTTCCCAGTCTTTTGTTGCCCTGTCCCAATTTTTTTGAAATGTGTACAGGCATCCATTTCAAAATGAGCAAATATTTGCACAAAAACAACAAAGTCTATCAGTTTGAATATTAAATATCTTGTCTTTGTGGTGTGTTCAATTTAATATGGGTTGAAGAGGATTTTCAAATCATTGTATTCTGTTTTTAATTTACATTTTACACAGCGTCCCAACTTCAGTGGAATTGGGATTGTAGTTATTACAACCACAGGTTTACAAACTTACATCTTTCCACCACTCCCATTTCAGTTATATAAATGTTGGTACCTCAAGGTAGAGCTCCGGGTCTGCCTGGGTAGTTGCAATCCAGGACCCAAGGCAGTTTTGTGGTGATGTGGATGTGGCGATTGAAACACATGCTCTCAGACTAAACGTGATGAAAATGTGAGCAAATGAAACTTTGAATGTTGACATATTTGTCTCCTTGACAGGGTGTCTTCTTATTCCAACTGGTGAACTACAAGCCGCTGACCTACAACAAAACCTACGTGTACCCGTGGTGGGGTGAGGCAATTGGCTGGTGCCTGGCACTGTCCTCGATGCTCTGCGTGCCAGTTACCCTGATCTACAAACTCTTCAAGACCCAGGGGAGCTTCACTGAGGTAAAGACAGCCCCCACAGTGAAACAGAAACACCACAACGACCAAACACTCAGTACCAACACTTCACAAAGAACCAAAACAAAGAGCAAGCACTGAGGACCAACACTAGGCACAGAACCAAGACAATGACCAAACACTCAGTACCAACACTAGGCACAGAACCAAGACAACGACCAAACACTCAGTATCAACACCACGAAGAACCAAGGCAAAGAGCAAACACTGAGTACCAACACTGATTGCAGAACCAACACAAGGAGCAAACACTCAGTACCAACACTGGGCACAGAAACAAGACAATGACTAAACACTCAGTACCAACACTGGGCACAGAACCAAGACAACGACCAAACACTCAGTACCAACACTGGGCACAGAAACAAGACAATGACTAAACACTCAGTACCAACACTGGGCACAGAAACAAGACAATGACTAAACACTCAGTACCAACACTGGGCACAGAAACAAGACAATGACTAAACACTCAGTACCAACACTGGGCACAGAACCAAGACAACGACCAAACACTCAGTACCAACACTGCACACAGAACGAAAACAAAGACCAAACACTGAGTACCAACACTGCACACAGAGCAAACACTGAGTACCGAGACTGAACACAGAGCTAAGACAAAGAGCAAACACTAACTACCAACACTGGGCACAGAACTAAGACAAAGAGCAAACACTAACTACCAAGACTGGGCACAGAACCAAGACAATGACCAAACACTCAGTGCCAACACTGGGCACAGAACGAAGACAATGATGAAACACTCAGTACCAATAGTGCACACAGAACCAAGACAACGACCAAACACTCAGTACCAGCACTGGTCACAGAACCAAGACAACGACTAAACACTGAGTACCAACACAAGGAGCAAACACTGAGTACCAACACTGGGCACAGAACCAAGAGAAAGAGCAAACACTGAGTACCAACACTGCACACAGAACCAAGGCAAAGAGCAAACACTGAGTACCAACACTGCACACAGAACCAAGGCAAAGAGCAAACACTGAGTACCAACACTGCACACAGAACCAAGGCAAAGAGCAAACACTGAGTACCAACACTGCACACAGACCAAGGCAAAGAGCAAACACTGAGTACCAACACTGCACACAGAACCAAGGCAAAGAGCAAACACTGAGTACCAACACTGCACACAGAACCAAGGCAAAGAGCAAACACTGAGTACCAACACTGCACACAGAACCAAGGCAAAGAGCAAACACTGAGTACCAACACTGCACACAGAACCAAGGCAAAGAGCAACACTGAGTACCAACACTGCACACAGAACCAAGGCAAAGAGCAAACACTGAGTACCAACACTGCACACAGAACCAAGGCAAAGAGTAAACACTGAGTACCAACACTGATTGCAGAACCAACACAAGGAGCAAACGCTGAGTACCAACACTGGGCACAGAACCAAGACAATGACTAAACACTCAGTACCAACACTGCACACAGAACCATGACAACAACCAGGCACTGAGTGCCAACACTGGGCACAGAACCAAGACAAGGTCCAAACACTCAGTACCAACACTGCGCACAGAACCAAGACAAAGAGCAAACACTCAGGACCAACACTGGGCACAGAACCAAGACAACAACTAAACACTCAGGACCAACACTGGGCACAGAACCAAGACAACGACCAAACACTCAGTACCAGCACTGGTCATAGAACCAAGAAAATAACAAAACACTCAGTACCAACACTGGGCACAGAACCAAGACAACGACCAAACACTCAGTACCAACACTGAGCAAAGAACCAAGACAAAGACCAAACACTGAGTACCAACACTGCACACAGAGCTAAGACAAAGACCAAACACTGAGTACCAAGACTGAACACAGAGTTAAGACAAAGAGCAAACACTGAGTACCAAGACTGAATATAGAACCAAGACAAAGAGCAAACACTAACTACCAACACTGGGCACAGAACCAAGACAACGACCAAACACTCAGTGCCAACACTGGGCACAGAACGAAGACAAAGTCCAAACAGTGAGTACCAACACTGCACACAGAACCAAGACAAAGAGCAAACACTCAGGACCAACACTCGGCACAGAACCAAGACAACAACTAAACACTCAGTACCAACACTGGGCACAGAACCAAGACAAAGAGCAAACACTAAGCACCAAGACAGAACACAGAACCAAGACAAAGAGCAAACACTAACTACCAACACTGGGCACAGAACCAAGACAATGACTAAACACTCAGTACCAACACTGGGCACAGAGGTAAGACAAAGACCAAACACTGAGTACCAACACTGCACACAGAGGTAAGACAAAGACCAAACACTGAGTACCAAGACTGAACACAGAACCAAGACAAAGACCAAACACTGAGTACCAACACTGAACACAGAACCAAGACAAAGAGCAGACACTGAGTACCAAGACTGAACACAGAACGAAGACAAAGAGCAAACACTGAGTACCAAGACTGATCGCAGAACCAAGACAAGGAGCAAACACTGAGTACCAACACTGGGCACAGAACCAAGACAACGACCAAACACTCAGTACCAGCACTGGTCACAGAACCAAGAAAATAACAAAACACTCAGTACCAACACTGGGCACAGAACCAAGACAACGACCAAACACTCAGTACCAACACTGAGCAAAGAACCAAGACAAAGACCAAACACTGAGTACCAACACTGCGCACAGAGCTAAGACAAAGACCAAACACTGAGTACCAAGACTGAACACAGAGTTAAGACAAAGAGCAAACACTGAGTACCAAGACTGAATATAGAACCAAGACAAAGAGCAAACACTAACTACCAACACTGGGCACAGAACCAAGACAACGACCAAACACTCAGTGCCAACACTGGGCACAGAACGAAGACAAAGTCCAAACAGTGAGTACCAACACTGCACACAGAACCAAGACAAAGAGCAAACACTCAGGACCAACACTCGGCACAGAACCAAGACAACTAAACACTCAGTACCAACACTGGGCACAGAACCAAGACAAAGAGCAAACACTAAGCACCAAGACAGAACACAGAACCAAGACAAAGAGCAAACACTAACTACCAACACTGGGCACAGAACCAAGACAATGACTAAACACTCAGTACCAACACTGGGCACAGAGATAAGACAAAGACCAAACACTGAGTACCAACACTGCACACAGAGGTAAGACAAAGACCAAACACTGGGTACCAAGACTGAACACAGAACCAAGACAAAGACCAAACACTGAGTACCAACACTGAACACAGAACCAAGACAAAGAGCAGACACTGAGTACCAAGACTGATCGCAGAACCAAGACAAGGAGCAAACACTGAGTACCAACACTGGGCACAGAACCAAGACAACGACCAAACACTCAGTACCAACACTGGGCACAGAACCAAGACAACAACTAAACACTCTGTACCAAGACAGGGCACAGGCCCAAGACAATGACCAAACACTCAGTACCAACACTGCACACAGAATCACGACAACAACCAGGCACTGAGTGCCAACACTGGGCACAGAACCAAGACAACAACTAAACACTCAGTACCAACACTGGGCACAGAACCAAGACAAAGAGCAAACACTAAGCACCAAGACAGAACACAGAACCAAGACAAAGAGTAAACACTAACTACCAACACTGGGCACAGAACCAAGACAATGACTAAACACTCAGTACCAACACTGGGCACAGAACCAAGACAACAACCAAACACTCAGTACCAACACTGGGCACAGAAACAAGACAATGACTAAACACTCAGTACCAACACTGGGCACAGAACCAAGACAACGACCAAACACTCAGTACCAACACTGCACACAGAACGAAAACAAAGACCAAACACTGAGTACCAACACTGCACACAGAGCAAACACTGAGTACCGAGACTGAACACAGAGCTAAGACAAAGAGCAAACACTAACTACCAACACTGGGCACAGAACCAAGACAACGACCAAACACTCAGTACCAGCACTGGTCACAGAACCAAGACAACAACCACACACTCAGTACCAACACTGGGCACAGAAACAAGACAATGACTAAACACTCAGTACCAACACTGCGCACAGAACGAACACAAAGACCAAACACTGAGTACCAACACTGCACACAGAGCTAAGACAAAGAGCAAACACTGAGTACCAAGACTGAACACAGAACTAAGACAAAGAGCAAACACTAACTACCAAGACTGGGCACAGAACCAAGACAATGACCAAACACTCAGTGCCAACACTGGGCACAGAACGAAGACAATGATGAAACACTCAGTACCAATAGTGCACACAGAACCAAGACAACGACCAAACACTCAGTACCAGCACTGGTCACAGAACCAAGACAACGACTAAACAAAGAGTACCAACACAAGGAGCAAACACTGAGTACCAATACTGGGCACAGAACCAAGAGAAAGAGCAAACACTGAGTACCAACACTGCACACAGAACCAAGGCAAAGAGCAAACACTGAGTACCAACACTGCACACAGAACCAAGGCAAAGAGCAAACACTGAGTACCAACACTGATTGCAGAACCAAGACAATGACTAAACACTCAGTACCAACACTGGGCACAGAGATAAGACAAAGACCAAACACTGAGTACCAACACTGCACACAGAGGTAAGACAAAGACCAAACACTGGGTACCAAGACTGAACACAGAACCAAGACAAAGACCAAACACTGAGTACCAACACTGAACACAGAACCAAGACAAAGAGCAGACACTGAGTACCAAGACTGATCGCAGAACCAAGACAAGGAGCAAACACTGAGTACCAACACTGGGCACAGAACCAAGACAACGACCAAACACTCAGTACCAACACTGGGCACAGAACCAAGACAACAACTAAACACTCTGTACCAAGACAGGGCACAGGCCCAAGACAATGACCAAACACTCAGTACCAACACTGCACACAGAATCACGACAACAACCAGGCACTGAGTGCCAACACTGGGCACAGAACCAAGACAACGACCAAACACTCAGTACCAACACTGCGCACAGAACCAAGACAAAGAACAAACACTCAGGACCAACACTGGGCACAGAACCAAGACAACAACTAAACACTCAGTACCAACACTGGGCACAGAACCAAGACAAAGAGCAAACACTAAGCACCAAGACAGAACACAGAACCAAGACAAAGAGTAAACACTAACTACCAACACTGGGCACAGAACCAAGACAATGACTAAACACTCAGTACCAACACTGGGCACAGAACCAAGACAACAACCAAACACTCAGTACCAACACTGGGCACAGAAACAAGACAATGACTAAACACTCAGTACCAACACTGGGCACAGAACCAAGACAACGACCAAACACTCAGTACCAACACTGCACACAGAACGAAAACAAAGACCAAACACTGAGTACCAACACTGCACACAGAACAAACACTGAGTACCGAGACTGAACACAGAGCTAAGACAAAGAGCAAACACTAACTACCAACACTGGGCACAGAACCAAGACAACGACCAAACACTCAGTACCAGCACTGGTCACAGAACCAAGACAACAACCACACACTCAGTACCAACACTGATTGCAGAACCAACACAAGGAGCAAACGCTGAGTACCAACACTGGGCACAGAACCAAGACAATGACTAAACACTCAGTACCAACACTGCACACAGAACCATGACAACAACCAGGCACTGAGTGCCAACACTGGGCACAGAACCAAGACAACGTCCAAACACTCAGTACCAACACTGCGCACAGAACCAAGACAAAGAGCAAACACTCAGGACCAACACTGGGCACAGAACCAAGACAACAACTAAACACTCAGTACCAACACTGGGCACAGAACCAAGACAAAGAGCAAACACTAAGCACCAAGACAGAACACAGAACCAAGACAAAGAGCAAACACTGACTACCAACACTGGGCACAGAACCAAGACAATGACTAAACACTCAGTACCAACACTGGGCACAGAGGTAAGACAAAGACCAAACACTGAGTACCAACACTGCACACAGAGGTAAGACAAAGACCAAACACTGAGTACCAAGACTGAACACAGAACCAAGACAAAGACCAAACACTGAGTACCAACACTGAACACAGAACCAAGACAAAGAGCAGACACTGAGTACCAAGACTGAACACAGAACGAAGACAAAGAGCAAACACTGAGTACCAAGACTGATCGCAGAACCAAGACAAGGAGCAAACACTGAGTACCAACACTGGGCACAGAACCAAGACAATGACCAGACACTCAGTACCAACACTGGGCACAGAACCAAGGCAACTAAACACTCTGTACCAAGACAGGGCACAGGCCCAAGACAATGACCAAACACTCAGTACCAACACTGCACACAGAACCACGACAACAACCAGGCACTGAGTGCCAACACTGGGCACAGAACCAAGACAACGACCAAACACTCAGTACCAACACTGCGCACAGAACCAAGACAAAGAACAAACACTCAGGACCAACACTGGGCACAGAACCAAGACAACTAAACACTCAGTACCAACACTGGGCACAGAACCAAGACAAAGAGCAAACACTAAGCACCAAGACAGAACACAGAACCAAGACAAAGAGTAAACACTCAGTACCAACACTGGGCACAGAACCAAGACAAAGTCCAAACAGTGAGTACCAACACTGCACACAGGACCAAGACAAAGACCAAACACTGAGTACCAACACTGCACACAGAGGTAAGACAAAGACCAAACACCGAGTACCAAGACTGAACACAGAACCAAGACAAAGACCAAACACAGAGGTAAGACAAAGAGCAGACACTGAGTACCAAGACTGAACACAGAACGAAGACAAAGAGCAAACACTGAGTACCAAGACTGATCACAGAACGAAGACAAAGAGCAAACACTGAGTACCAAGACTGATCGCAGAACCAAGACAAGGAGCAAACACTAAGTACCAACACTGGGCACAGAACCAAGACAACAACCAAACACTCAGTACCAACACTGGGCACAGAACCAAGACAACAACTAAACACTCTGTACCAAGACAGGGCACAGGCCCAAGACAATGACCAAACACTCAGTACCAACACTGCCCACAGAACCAAGACAAAGAGCAAACACTGAGTACCGACACTGAACACAGAACCAAGACAAAGCGCAAACCCTCAGTACTAACACTGGACACAGAACCAAGACAATGACTAAACAATCAGTAGCAATGCTGCACACAGAACCAAGACAAAGAGCAAACAATGAGTACCAACACTGATCGTAGAACCAACACAAGGACCCGAAACTCGATGCCCACAATGAACACAGAACCAAGACAAAGACCAAACACTTAGTACCAATTCTGCACACAGAGCTAAAACAAAGACCAAACACTGAGTACCAACACTGAATGCAGAACCAAGGCCAAGACCAAAGACAGTACCAACACTACACACAGAACCAAGACAAGGACCCAAAACTCGATGCCCTCAATCAACACAGAACCAAGACAAAGACCAAACACTGAGTGCCAACACTGAACACAGAACCAAGACAAAGAGCAAATACTCTGTACCCACAGTGGACACAGAACCCAACAGTACTTGGTAGCTCGCCTGCTGAATGCACTGAATGTAATGGGTCACAGGATTTGTCGTGCATGTACACAGTATAATTTCACGGACAGTTGACTTTTATATTTTTTGCTTCCACAAAGCCATCTTAACATTGTTAAATGTGGGTTACCATAAAAACATAAGGAGCTTTAAATCATGTTTAAGTTTTATTGTCACATTTCGGAGGATGCTCACATCTTCCTGCCTCTCTGTTGCAGCGCTGGGCTCGTCTTACCAGACCCATTTGGGGGGCCCATCATCTGGAGTACATGACCCCCGATGGCCCGTCCAAGACCTCGCAGAGCCCTGGAAACAATCTCAGTGATGACATCATCTATGAGAGTGTCATGTAAGTCGGGCTCCACCAATCGCATCTCTGCATCCCAACCACAAGGACATGGCCGACACATCCCATCTTGATCAGTTCATCCAGTTCCCAGAACCCACTATCCAGAACCCAGTACCTGGACAAGGACACATCATCTCCTTCTGATCAGTCAGCTGTCACAGCTACTGATTATTCTTTCGTCGTACTCCTATTGAACAACTACTAGACCACCTTGGATCGATTTATCATGTCATGTCCACAGGTCCAAAGCGGCTTGTTTATTTTTTTTATTGCTTTGTTTACATTCTTATTTAATATTCACAAATGTGATATGAGTCAATCTAAAAATGTTTTCTAGAAACATGAACCCCAAAGGAGCCTCACTGCTCCATAATGATGCTAATGAGAGGCTGAACATGCTCCATCCGGTGTTGGGGGCGGAGTCATTTACCTGCACATTAAACACACACGGCCTGATCTCACCATTATGACATCATACAGCAAAGTAAAAGGAGCTTACCTGCTTTTTCAAAACTCTTTGTATCATTTCATAAAAATAATACATTTAAACATTTTTCAACATTAAGATTCCACAGAAATGATGCTTTGGGTATTTTTCTAATTTCCATTTGAGATGAGATGTTGAGTGGTGGGAGGGGCTTACAGAGCTGAGGATGTTGGCACTGTTCACTGATACAGTTGTGGACATCCACGCCTCCTCCACTTGTCTTTTTGGATGCACATCAGCCAAAGAAACTTGTAAATGTCAGACTGTGGCATCATGGGTAACAAAAACAGTGATTCAGTCAGCTGAACTCTAACGGACAAGGGTCATTTGTATTTGCTTCACCAGCTTCCTTCATGGATCATTTCATCATATGTTCATGCATTAAATCCATGCGACCCCTACAGGACAGGAGGCATCATTGTAAATATTTTTCTATATTTCATAAAGTGATGAGATTGTTAAACATATCTAAGAACAAAGATGTTTTTAACATTTTACATAATAAACAGCAGAACATTTGAACATAAACACAATAAAGTGAAATATGTTCTTGTCTATTTAAAGCCCGTTTATTCACGACTTCACGATCAAATCTGAACGTTGCCCGCATCCTCATCGTTTTGTCTTCTTGTAAAACCCGAACCAGGTCTTAAAACCGTGATTAAAGCAAAACCTGAATTTATCTGTCAGGACGTGTTGGAGCAGCAGGTGAAGCTCATAACGTTGCTGGTTCAAGTCCCAAACTTGTTTGCATTTCCTGTCATTCTATAATTCATTGTGCAAAAGGCAATTAAAGAAAACCTGTTTTAGCAAAATAAACCTAAAGGTGGTCATTATCTGAAGTTTGATTGATTTTTCTGAACTTTGATGGTTTCAGTGCGACTTCAGCCACTCTAATAATTTCTGATCTATTGAATGATTGTCTACTTTTAAATCTGATTTTCATACCTCTGGGTCGCGTTTCTTTGAAAACAATGAAACGTGACCCAACAGAACCTTAAAAGAACTGCTTAGTATGTTTTGACCATTGACAGGATCCAGTTCAAGTCCAACCTGAGTCAGTATCTGAAATTTAAATTGAAAGTTTTTTGGTTTAATGGTGGGCTCTGTTCAATAAATCAGTTATTATATCACTAGTACCAGTAGTAGTAGTAGTAGTAGTAGTAGTAGTCATACTTGCTCGGGCTGCCATATTGTTAAAGGAATTTAATGAAGGGCCACAAATGTCGATTGAAAATATCACAGAAACAAGCTGAATATCCACTCTAGTGTTTTTTTTATCTCTATAGAGCAGACAAGCACTGAACAAGAGCTAACAGTTAGCATAGATCGGTTAGGAGGTTAAACTCAAATGAATAACAAAACAAAGAAAAATAAATAAACAGTATGTTCACTCATTATAAAGCTGCAGACGTCTAATAGCATGTTAATGCTAGCTGCTCCAGGAGTTGTAGGGCATTATTTTGGCATGAACTTAGCAGCCTGCACCCATTAGCATGTTGGTCATGTGGTACTGCAACCAATCATGACTGGGAGAGGGGTCTGAAGCAGAAAACACCATGTATCATGTGAGCGAGCCTGTGACGACCTTTAGGGCCCCTTCACACATAGTGCGAAGTTTGGACGAAGTGCACACTTAGTGCGCATGATGCAGGAAACGTGTGCAAACCGTGTAATGTCGTCCCCGCTGCCACTGCCTTGTGCATCTATTTGTGCACACAAGCTCCTGAAAGACAATGTGTGTGCTGTGCGAACCCATCGTACCCTCTCGCGGCAGGTTCTGGCCAACTTCTAGGTGACACACACGAACATCTAACGCTCTCGCATGGCACTCAGAAAATGTGTGGCCAGTCACACTTTTCACATGACAAGAGACTGCAGACAATCACTGTCGTACTTTGCAAATACACACACTGACACATGGGTGTGTGCTCCACTCACAGGAGAAGTGGTTTCTGACAGAAGCAGCTGTGGTGATCTGTCATTCTGGACATTCCAGCTACACAACACCTACTCTGTTTGGACAGTCATGGACTAACAACTGTCCACTGTGAGGCGCGTGTGTCTGATGGCTGTATTTATGTGGACATAAATAAAAACATATATCGCCATTATGGCGACAAGGTGCAGCCAGCGAGCGTGCGCATGGAGCAGTCACTGACAGCCCCCCAGGTTGAAACGGACCGTCAGATCAGAACATGCAGAGGGGGATCTGACCCTCACGTCACCCATGTGAGCTCTGTTCCCCATGACGTGATGTCTGTGCTGTGGCGTGCCGTCCACAAGACGCATGTCAGACAGAACATGCGCAGGGCAGACTGGACGCACCTGACCAGTAGATGTGGACATAATCAGAGCACACTGCTTCTCTTTCATGTCATTTCATGACTGTATGTCTCTGACCATGGGTCATCACCAGAGGAACAGACGGATCATATTTGTACTGCTAGCTTGATAAATGCGGTGTTTTTATATTGTGTGGGTTTTAAAAATTTTTTTTGTAATACTTCCATGTCCTTCCTGATATGAGGCAGCTTCCCGCAGGTTTCAAAGAACACCTCCATAGCTCAGTGGTAAAGTCACTGACTGGGAATCAGAGGTTTTGAAAGGTGTGAGTTCGCTTCCCGGGTGGTGTGTGTTTTTGTTTTTCCACATAAGCTGTTATGTGTCGGACGCAACCCGGAGAACCGACCAGCGTTTGAAGGACCCAGTATAAAATAAGCAGAGCACGGTACAAAGGATAACAGAGTTTAATGAACATAACAGTGCTGTGAAAAAATATAAAAGTGCGCGGTCTGGCGTGGTGGTTTTGCGGTGCGCTCCCAGCAGCGCCAACAGTCCGGAGCCAGAACCAACCCGGACCCAAGGACCCCGCCGACACCCCCCAGGTGGCTGCAACAAACCGAGTCTGTGAAAGAAGGAATCATTATGTGAGTCCACACTCAACACACAGAGAGAACGTTCAAAGGTGCACAAACAGCAAACACTTCCTGGCTTAATTACTAATCAGCTTCCCACCCTGCAGGCATGGAACACCCAGTTCACAAAACTCCACTGCAGTGGAAGCTGATTACACGACCAACATACAGCTCAATATAATAAGGTGTGAGGGACACCACATTTACTGACTGTATAAATGTTAGTCACAAAATCTAACGTACCTCAGGAAGTGTGCTGACGAGCGTGAGACCTCACCCCCTCCTCTTTCACAGACCATGCATCAAACCTGGACGTTCTCTGCATCCACTGATGATGAGATGGCTCCCGAGACGACGATCTCACCCGTCTGGTCACAAGGTCGAGTCTCTGGCAAATGCACACTGTGTACTCCAGTCTTAAATGCCACCATGTTCCAATCCATGTAGATGCACCACAGCTGTGAGTCCTGACGAGCCGCAGGTGATCAGCCTCAGGTGATCAGGGTGAGGTCCTGATAAACTCAGCTACACAGCCACTCAGTCCCAAATGCGCACCACCTGGAAGGAAAAACAAAAGACAGGACAGAAAACAGAAACAAAAGGCAGCCAGGCCCCCCCCCAGCCACACAACAGCACCCCACCCTCACGGGAAGCCTCCCGGCGACCACACAAACCCGGCCCAGGAGAAACACCCCCCTCCAGGGGCCATGGCTGGAAACCGTATCTGCATTCGTCTTCCAACAGAATGGTTGATGTCTTCTCCTCTGGCTGCATCTTTGCCTTTGTTTCTGTCAGTCACTTAGCACAGGTGTGGCCAGGAGTTCTTAAACCTGTGCGGTCAGCCTTTGTCCAACCATGTTCAGTCTGATTAGTCATAAAACAAAAAAGACAAACATAAACAACCAAACCACCCCCCCCCTCCCCAGGGGACCATCCCATCAAACCCCGGGAGGAGGAGAAAAGAAAAACCCAAACTTAAGCTTGCAAATAACAATGCTAACACCCCCCCCCCCCCCCTCCCCAGAGGACCGTTCCATCAAACCCCGGGAAGGGGAGAAAAGAAAAACCCAAACTTAAGCTAACAAATAAAAACACTAAACCCCCCCTAACGACATGTAGGGACCAACACCACCCAGAGGACATCCCGCCAGCTCCAGGAGTAATAACCACAGCCGAGGTCCCTCTGGGATCCAATGTCACCCACGGGGACTCCCAGCGCCTCCCAGAGGACCATTCCATCAACTCCAGGAGACGCCTCCCCTCATGACCAACGGACCCAGCCCCGGCCGTCTATGGCTAGATGGACCCACAGCCCTTTCCCCCCCAGAGGACACCACAGTCAAACCCTGAGGGCGGAAACTGGGGGGAAAAACAAAAGGAGAAAAAAAAAACATACAAACAAAACAACCCCAACCCCACCCCCTTGGCGCAGTGGAAACTGGAAGTACGTCCAGTGTCACCAACCGTGACTATACCCCAGAAGCCAACCGGGAGGAGTGGAACAGCGGTTATGGCAGACGGCACAAAACGGCGCCACTCCTCCAACTTCTAAACCAGCCACCAGCTGCGGGTATATCCCACTGCCCCAAACCTCAGCCATGCCGATGGCAGACGGCTCAAAGGCGCGCTGAAGCCGGAGGTGGAACAGGGAATCAACAAAAAAAAAAAAACAACACCCCGAACCCCCCCCCCCAGGTGCAGAGGTTATCTGGGAAACGCCCAGCATAACCAAACTGCACCACTCCAGCAACGCCGACACTACGGCTCACACGGCTGGAGCCAGAGGAGAAGAGAGGGAACAAAAAGAAAATACCCCAAACCCCCCCCCCTCCCGGGTGCAGAGGTTACCTGGGAAACGCCCAGCATAACCAAACTGCACCACTCCAGCGACGCCGACACGTACGGCACACCCGGCTGGAGTCAGAGCAGAAGAGAGGGCATAACAAAAAACAAACAAAAAAAAGAAAAAACAACCCAATTACCACCCCATCACCCCCCAGGGGACCGTCCCATCAAACCCTGGGGAGGTGAAACTAAAAAAAATAAAAAGAAAGACTAACAGACTAACATAAAGTTGCTTGGGTCCTTTTTTGTTGCTCCAAACAGGCTGCAGGGTCACAACCCCAGACACTAATAGTGGAAAACAAAAAATAAAATCCCACACAAAAACCAACTCAAAAAACACCCACAAGAAACGAACCAACACAAAACTAATCAGTGGTTTATACCGTCAAGCTCAAACAAATCGAACACACCTGTTCCAACTTAAGAGCTTAACGGTAATGTGACTCAATCACCACAAGAGGGAGCCAGAGTGCTAAAATGAAAAACCCTCTTTGGTGACAGAGAAAACAAACGAGCTGCTTTTCTGTGCGCAGCTGTGAGCAACACACAACCAAAAATGTGTTTCAACTAAATAACACCGGAGCTGACACAACAGACGCAGTAGCTATCATTACCCGGGGAAACGGGGCTACGACTGTAACACAGGAAGCACCGCGACCCGTGCCACAGAGCTCCACCGTGCGCGTTCACCCATTACAGACCCACTCCTGCAGCTCCCGTTCAAACCTCTTATCCGGTCGAAGTGCGACACGAAGCCGTCGCCAGTCACACTCCACCACGACCCACGGATAAGGCACAAACACAGGAACACGGCTGCACGGGCGCTCAAATCAGTATTCAGTAATGGGTTCTCCAACGCGCACCATCCGGGCGGAGAGCACCTGCAACTGATCCGGATAACTTCTGAACGTCTGCTGCCGCCTTCCCGGCGCGTTACCGTCTCTGCTACCGCTGGGTCCACGATGTTTGGCCAGAGACTACTGTTATGTGTCGGACGCAGCCTGGAGAACCGACCAGCGTTTGAAGGACCCAGTATGAAATAAGCAGAGCACGGTACAAAGGATAACAGAGTTTAATGAACATAACAGTGCTGTGAAAAAATATAAAAGTGCGCGGTCTGGCGTAGTGGTTTTGCGGTGCGCTCCCAGCAGCGCCAACGGTCCGGAGCCAGAACCAACCCGGACCCAAGGACCCCGCCGACACCCCCCAGGTGGCCGCAACAAACCGAGTCTGTGAAAGAAGGAATCATTATGTGAGTCCACACTCAACACACAGAGAGAACGCTCAAAGGTGCACAAACAGCAAACACTTCCTGGCTTAATTACTAATCAGCTTCCCACCCTGCAGGCAGTGAACACCCAGTTCACAAAACTCCACTGCAGTGGAAGCTGATTACACGACCAACATACAGCTCAATATAATAAGGTGTGAGGGACACCACATTTACTGACTGTATAAATGTTAGTCACAAAATCTAACGTACCTCAGGAAGTGTGCTGACGAGCATGAGACCTCACCCCCTCCTCTTTCACAGACCATGCATCAAACCTGGACGTTCTCTGCATCCACTGATGATGAGATGGCTCCCGAGACGACGATCTCACCCGTCTGGTCACAAGGTCGAGTCTCTGGCAAATATACACTGTGTACTCCAGTCTTAAATGCCACCATGTTCCAATCCATGTAGATGCACCACAGCTGTGAGTCCTGACGAGCCGCAGGTGATCAGCCTCAGGTGATCAGGGTGAGGTCCTGATAAACTCAGCTACACAGCCACTCAGTCCCAAATGCGCACCACCTGGAAGGAAAAACAAAAGACAGGACAGAAAACAGAAACAAAAGGCAGCCAGGCCCCCCCAGCCACACAACATAAGCAGTGTGATGTGGTTCCACACGTACAAGCTGGTTTTTATTTCTTCCACATACGTGGTGCCATGTGGTGCACCTGGCACTATTACAGCTCGATCGACACTGGCACCTGCACGAACTCTTGCACTGGGTTTGAGCACACCTGCCCATTGGCGCAATGTTTTGTGCACTAATTTCAAACTGTTTTGTGCTGTTTTGCCGTTTTCGTACAGATGCCGTCCAAACGTCGCACTGTGTGTGAAGGGGCCATTAAAATGTTTTAGCGGCACGTGGAGAGATGGTAGCATGATGTCAGCTTTGCCTTATGTCTCTGTCTTAACGGCTCACCAGCCAAACCCAGAACCTTAAAAGCCACACGAGGTTCTGCTCCAGCCAAACTACTCGAACCTCATGAGGGTGTGGCTACAATGCTGTCACTGAGCAAATGCTTAAAATCATGTAGAATACACTTAAAACATTGTAAATTTGCACCTTGCTGTAAAATGCTGTCGCTAAAATGATCGAGAGGTTGAATTTGCTGGTTGTACAAAAACGTGATTATCTCTGACTGCAATACTTCATGTTGGTGACTGATTGTTTATGTTTAGCCAGCGAATGCGGGCACCGCCAACGCAACTCTTGCAGTTCGATCTCAAGTCTCATCAGCTGAACCATCACATCAAATTTCATCTCATTGTGTAAATGTTTTTTCACCGCGGCTGCAGCGTGTGGGATGACCTGTGTTTCAGACTGTAGTGCCAAATGTTCCTCGGCACAGCTGATGACAAACGTGTAGTTTCATGAAACACATCTGAACCCTCAGGGGTCGACACAGGTTTAAATCTTAACAAAATCCCTGTCACGAAAAAATGTGATACATTTTGTGACGGTAGTACAGAAAAACTTGTGAGACTGGGTTGGTTATCTCATGTTATTTCATGTTTTACTGGTTGAAAAAAAAAATGTTTTTATAGAGCAGCGCAGTCTCGTTTGAACCCTGCCTGATATTGTGGGATTTGACCACTTATGGGGACCTCCGCCCCGTTGCGCAATATATACACAGCATAAGTGTTTTGTTTTTTGCTGCAATCACCGAAGCAGCCACGAAGTGTTTTTTTTTCCAGTTTCCAGCGGAGAACGGAAGACGAGGCGAGTGGGAGACATTGTATTGGTAATTGTTAGCCTACACAGCTAACCAGAGTAGCTGCGTTCTCTCGCCTGCAAAACTGCGACACGTTTGAGCTCCGGATCATAAACAAACCGCAACATGTCCACTTTCCACTGCATCATCACTTTTTCTTTGCATTTTCACTTTGTTTGCATGTAATTTGCCCAAAAACTGCCATTTCTGTCCCTGAAAGTAGAGAAATTACATCATATTTTACCCCTTTAGCACCCACCCTCAAACGAGCCTGCGCTGCCCAATTGCTTTGGCAGCGATGTTTTGATAATGCGGAACGTTACTGAAATAATGCGCTTTCTTGAAAAAAATCAGGAATGATGTATTGTGGAAGTTGTGGTTGAGAAAACTGAAATCTGACTTGTGTTGACACCCCACCCACCCCCCAGATTAGAAACTCTGACTTCCTAGTTGCCTTTGATTGCAGGATCATTTCAAATCAGCACATTTTTTAAAAATTTGAAATCAGCGATCATTTGTGTTTCAAAACATCAAAATTTCAAAATGGGCATTGCTTCATTCCGGTGAAGTCTTTTGAATCATTTCTGCGTTATGAACTGTGGCGTTGGTGATTTCGGGGCCTTTTACTCATGTCTGATTGGCTAACATAAACAAGCGGTGGTGAGCGGAGCTTCTTTTTATTTTTATTTTTATTTTTGCTGTGTGTGACTTTGAACACACCATGAAAAATAATGTTTTTCTAATTCTCAAGGTGCTGATGTGTTTGAAGACTTTCAGCTTTTTTTAACAGCTTTGTTTGTGTATTTAAATACTTTAAATCCAGGAATGGTTCACCTTATTAAAACGTACATTAATCAATGCTGCTGAATCAACAAGTAATTTGACAGAAAGTTATTGTTGACTATGTTTATTTGTTAATCACTGAAGACATTTATCAATTAAAAAAGCCCATTTTTTTGCTTTTTCTGCAAAGTGCTTTAATAATATAATTTGTAATTTTGTAACACAACTAATCTTTAAATGAGATCAAACTGTTTTTTTAAACTGTCATTTATTTGTCGTGTGTGCACTTGCCTACAACTGTGAAAAATAAATCCACAAAAAAGCAAAACAAAGTCACTTGAACAAAATTAAATACAGTTTTAACCTGCTGTTTGGTTTTCATCTTTGTGCTTTTCTGTCTGAACGTGGGTTCGATCACAGTTTTTGGTCCAAATCCACAAACAACTGATGATTGATTTTTTTTCTTTTTTCCTGATGATCAATAACACATTCACTGGGGTAGCCAAAGTTCGAGGTTGTGCCAAATCAACATGCAGACCCACCTTAGATCTGTTGTGGTGACCCCAAGTGAAACAAGAGTCATCAGGAGATGACGTGCCCCCCGTCCCCATAAATCAGTCAAAGTTTGTCCTTATGATAAATATGAATTAAATTGCTCAGCTGGTTATTCAGCTATCACGCTAACAAGTGTAGCTAAGTAATTAAATAAGGCACTGAGTTCTGAGACTTTGAATCACTGAAAATGATTTAATGTTTTAAAGCCTTAGGAGGCTCAAGAAAAGGCCTCGAGGTAAGAACTGGTTCCTCTTTAGTTCAGTTACCAAGCAATTTCACACACTGAGTGTGCTGGCTATACCACATGCTACAACCCCAATTCCAATGAAGTTGGGACATTGTGTGAAATGTAAATAAAAACAGAATACGATTTGCAAATCCTCTTCAACCTATATTCAGTTGAATACACCACAAAGACAAGATATTTAATGTTCAAACCGATAGACTTAATGGTTTTGTGCAAATATTTGCTCATTTTGAAATGGATGCCTGCAACACATTTCCAAAAAGTTGGGACAGGGGCAACAAAAGACTGGGAAAGTTGATGAATGCTCAAAGAACACCTGTTTGCAACATTCCACAGGTGAACAGGTTAATTGGAAACAGGTGAGTGTCATGATTGGGTATAAAAGGAGCATCCCCAAAGGCTCATCCGTTCACAAGCAAAGATGGGGCGAGGATCACCACTTTGTGAACAACTGCGTGAAAAAATAGTCCAACAGTTTAAGAACAATGTTTCTCAATGTTCAATGCAAGGAATTTAGGGATTCCATCATCTACAGTCCATAATATAATCAGAAGATTCAGAAAATCTGGAGAACTTTCTACACGTAAGTGCCAAGGCTGAAAACCAACACTGAATGCCTGTGACCTTCGATCACTCAGGCTGCACTGCATTAAAAACCAACATCAATGTGTAAAGGATCTTACTGCGTGGGCTCAGGAACACTTCAGAAAACCATTGTCAGTTAACACAGTTTGCCACTACATCTACAAGTGCAAGTTAAAACTCCACCATGCAACGTGAAAGCCATACATCAACAACATCCAGAAATGCCACCGCCTTCTCTGGGCCTGAGCTCATTTGAAATGGACAGACGCAAAGTGGAAAAGTGTGCTGTGGTCTGATAAGTCCACAAAAGAGGAAGAAGACCATCCAGATTGTTACCAGTGCAAAGTTCAAAAGCCAGCATCTGTGATGGTATGGGGATGTGTTAATATCCATGGCATGGGCAACTTACACATCTGTGATGGTATGGGGGTGTGTTAATATCCATGGCATGGGCAACTTACACATCTGTGATGGTATGGGGGTGTGTTAATATCCATGGCATGGGCAACTTACACATCTGTGATGGTATGGGGGTGTGTTAATATCAATCAATCAATCAATCATTTTTTTTATATAGCGCCAAATCACAACAAACAGTTGCCCCAAGGCGCTTTATATTGTAAGGCAAGGCCATACAATAATTATGTAAAACCCCAACGGTCAAAACGACCCCCTGTGAGAAGCACTTGGCTACAGTGGGAAGGAAAAACTCCCTTTTAACAGGAAGAAACCTCCAGCAGAACCAGGCTCAGGGAGGGGCAGTCTTCTGCTGGGACTGGTTGGGGCTGAGGGAGAGAACCAGGAAAAAGACATGCTGTGGAGGGGAGCAGAGATCGATCACTAATGATTACAAACCCTAGGAACTACAAGTAAGCCTGCAGTCTGAGAGCGAAGCGCTCTATTGGGGTGATATGGTACTACGAGGTCCCTAAGATAAGATGGGACCTGATTATTCAAAACCTTATAAGTAAGAAGAAGAATTTTAAATTCTATTCTAGAATTAACAGGAAGCCAATGAAGAGAGGCCAATATGGGTGAGATATGCTCTCTCCTTCTAGTCCCCGTCAGTACTCTAGCTGCAGCATTTTGAATTAACTGAAGGCTTTTTAGGGAACTTTTAGGACAACCTGATAATAATGAATTACAATAGTCCAGCCTAGAGGAAATAAATGCATGAATTAGTTTTTCAGCATCACTCTGAGACAAGACCTTTCTGATTTTAGAGATATTGCGTAAATGCAAAAAAGCAGTCCTACATATTTGTTTAATATGCACTTTGAATGACATATCCTGATCAAAAATGACTCCAAGATTTCTCACAGTATTACTAGAGGTCAGGGTAATGCCATCCAGAGTAAGGATCTGGTTAGACACCATGTTTCTAAGATTTGTGGGGCCAAGTACAATAACTTCAGTTTGATCTGAGTTTAAAAGCAGGAAGTTAGAGGTCATCCATGTCTTTATGTCTGTAAGACAATCCTGCAGTTTAGCTAATTGGTGTGTGTCCTCTGGCTTCATGGATAGATAAAGCTGGGTATCATCTGCGTAACAATGAAAATTTAAGCAATACCGTCTAATAATACTGCCTAAGGGAAGCATGTATAAAGTGAATAAATTGGTCCTAGCACAGAACCTTGTGGAACTCCATAATTAACTTTAGTCTGTGAAGAAGATTCCCCATTTACATGAACAAATTGTAATCTATTAGACAAATATGATTCAAACCACCGCAGCGCAGTGCCTTTAATACCTATGGCATGCTCTAATCTCTGTAATAAAATTTTATGGTCAACAGTATCAAAAGCAGCACTGAGGTCCAACAGAACAAGCACAGAGATGAGTCCACTGTCTGAGGCCATAAGAAGATCATTTGTAACCTTCACTAATGCTGTTTCTGTACTATGATGAATTCTAAAACCTGACTGAAACTCTTCAAATAGACCATTCCTCTGCAGATGATCAGTTAGCTGTTTTACAATTACCCTTTCAAGAATTTTTGAGAGAAAAGGAAGGTTGGAGATTGGCCTATAATTAGCTAAGATAGCTGGGTCAAGTGATGGCTTTTTAAGTAATGGTTTAATTACTGCCACCTTAAAAGCCTGTGGTACATAGCCAACTAACAAAGATAGATTGATCATATTTAAGATCGAAGCATTAAATAATGGCAGGGCTTCCTTGAGCAGCCTGGTAGGAATGGGGTCTAATAAACATGTTGATGGTTTGGATGAAGTAACTAATGAAAATAACTCAGACAGAACAATCGGAGAGAAAGAGTCTAACCAAATACCGGCATCACTGAAAGCAGCCAAAGATAACGATACGTCTTTGGGATGGTTATATCCATGGCATGGGCAACTTACACATGATGGCATCATCAATGCTGAAAGGTACATCCAGGTTTTGGAGCAACACATGCTGCCATTCAAGCAACGTTTTTTTCAGGGACATCCCTGCTTTTTTCAGCAAGACTATGCCAAGCCACATTCTGCACGTGTTACAACAGTGTGGCTTCATAGTAAAAGAGTGCAGGTACTAGACTGGCCTGCCTGCAGTTCAGACCTGTCGCCCATTGAAAATGTGTGGCGCATTATGAAGCACAAAATATGACAACGGAGACCCCGGACTGTTGAACAACTGAAGTCATACATCAAACAAGAATGGGAAAGAACTGCACCTACAGTGTTTCAACAATTACTGTCCTCAGTTCCCAAACACGTATTGAGTGTTGTTAGAAGGAAAGGTGATGTAACACAGTGGTAAACATACCACTGTCCCAGCTTTTTTAAAACCTGTTGCAGGCATCCATTTCAAAATGAGCAAATATTTGCACATAAACAATAAAGTTTATCAGTTTGAACATTAAATACTGTATCTTGTCTTTGTGTTGTATTTAATTGAATATAGGTTGAAGAGAATTTGCAAATCACTGTATTTTGTTTTTATTTACATTTCACACAATGTCCCCACTTCATTGGAATTGGGGTTGTAAATTTCAATTAGTGGAATACATTCTGTCAACAAAATGCTGTTAATAACTGCAGATTTTTAAACTTAAAGCAGAGATTTTATGTTAAGTTTAAATTATTTATTCCTGTTAAATTACAGGATAAATCATTGGAGGGGAAACTGCAGGTTCAAATGTTCAGTAGAGCTTATACTGGAGCGGTGCATTTAGCGGGTCACTTAGCCGTTCCATCCATGACTGTTGGTTTTTGAGCTGGAGGTCTGTCTGTTCTGGTTTAGTTCTGTTATGATTGATGTATCCTATCCTTTAACAGTCCAGTTTCACCTAATCAACCCCACTTAAGTAGACTAAAGGACACTTACAGTACATGACAACTCAAAATGTATGGTGGCCACCTGGGGTGACAGCTGTAGCCATGTAGGGGTGCAAATTTAAAAATGCTCCAGTCATATTGAAAACTATACCACATTATTTGTCTGATCATAATGATTCCTAAAATGTATAGTTTGGACTATCTGTGACTGAATGTTCTGGAGTTATGGGGTAAAAACAGCAAGAATGGTGACAAAGGTCCATTTCAGTTTCTACAAGGGGTCAAAATGTAAAGTTACTCCAATTTTGGTAAAAAGTGATGAAAATTATTGGTTGAGTTAATCAGATAATTTTGACTGTGTCGAACGTTTCGTTTCCAAACTCAAGGTCAAATGAGGTCAACATCCATTGGATTCTTCCACACGTTCCCCCGTTATTGAAACCCGGTTAGCTCAACCAATAATTGCCATTTGTAAGAGGAGGATTTGGTGTGTTCCGCATCCTTCATCCATTCATAAGCTTTAGATAATCCACGTTTAAAATAAAATGAAAAACCCTCACTGTTTAGCATGGCCAGGTAGGATCTTTCTTTGTTTTAACTCTTTCTCCATCTCTTCATTTTTCCGTAAAGAAAACTGTGTTGGCAATGCACTACAGCAGGGGTGGCCAAGTTTGGTCCTCAAGAGCCACATTCCTGACACTCTTAATTGTCTCCCTGCTCCAACACACCTGAATCCAATGAAAGGCTCATTAAAAGTCTGCTAACGAGTCTTTCATTGTAAGACATATCATTACACATATACACTATGTGTATATGTGGCAAAGGGTATTACTGGTTGTGGGGAAGAAGGGGTAGGGATAAATAAGCTGATGCTTCACCATACCCCTTTTCAGACATGTTGGGTACACAGTAGGAACTTTTTTGTTGTCTTTACTGATCTATCTTGTAATTGTTGTTGTATCAAATGTTCGAAATAAACAGTTTTCATTCATTCATTCATTCATATAGGGTTTCTTCAGGAAACACATCTGCGAATTTCTGACCACTGTAAAATAAAAAATAGATGGGTGGGGCAAGTATTCCACTCTAAATTTAACTCTAAGGCGAGGGGGGCTGCAATTATCGTAAATAAATCATTACCTCTAGGGGTATCAAGGGTTGATGCAGATGCAGGCGGGCGTTGTATTATTGTTGTAGGCCAATTGTATGGGTTCCCTCTAGTTTTGGCAAATGTTTACACTCCTAACTGGGATGATGCAAACTTTTTAAATAATCTCTTTTCACGACTTCCAAATATGGCATCCCATAATATTATCTTTGGGTGGGATCTAAACTGTGTTTTATCAACTCTGGATCGCAGCACTCAGACGGTGGCACAAATGTCAAAATCAGCACGTGCAGTTCACTCTTTCTTTGATACCTAAGGGCTTGTAGATGTTTGGAGATTTAAATATCCCACCTCAAAAAAATACTCCTTTTTTTCTAATGTTCATAAATCTTTTTCTCGAATTGACTATATATTTTTGGACAAAAAACTGCTACCTTTAGTCAAGGACTGTGACTACAAGGCTATGCTTATCTCTGATCACTCCCCTATGGTTCTTTCAGTGCAGTTTCCGAATGCCCACGCTAACTATCGGCCATGGCGATTAAACCCACTGCTGCTTGCAGATGTGGAATTCACAAACTTTATACAAACTGAAATCCAATTATTTGTTGACATAAATCAAACTCCAGATGTGTCTCACTCAACTGTTTGGGAGTCACTCAAAGCATATTTGAGGCGCCAAATAATTTTGTTCTGTGCAAAACAAAGACACATCGCAAATGAGCGCCTCAATAAAATTGCTGATCAAATTGTTAAACTGGATCAAGCATATACCCATTCACCTACCCCCACATTATATAAAAACAGGCTAGAGCTGCAAACAGAATATAATCTTCTATCCACAAAACAGGCTGAATTTCTTCTATATAAATCACAAAGTTGCTCATATGAACATGGAGAGAGGACAGGTAGACTATTGGCTCAACAGTTAAGACAGAAAACAGCCAATCAAACCATACCAGAAATAAAAAATGATCAAGGAATTAAATGTACAGACAATCTGGAAATAAACAATAATTTTTTGAAATTTTACCAAACATTGTATAGCTGCCCAACTACAGCCGACAACTCAAATTTTGACATTTTTTTCAGTAAGGTTGATGTTCCTCAGTTGGAAGCAGACGCTGTAAACATGTTGGAGGAGCCATTCTCCCACGCTGAGATTGAAAAAGCGCTGAGGAGTATGCAATCAGCCAAAGCTCCGGGTCCCAACGGGTTTCCGTTCGAATTCTATAAGAAGTTTGCACCTCAAATTGTCCCACTACTAAAACTCACATTTGATGAATCTTTCCAAACACAATCTTTGCCCCCAACTATGAGACAAGACGTAATTTCTCTTATTCTTAAAAAAGACAAAGACCATTTAGATTGCAGTTCATACCGCCCAATTTCATTATTGAATGTGGATACTAAAATTATTGCTAAAATCCTGGCCTTACGTTTAGAAAAAGTTATGCTGTCCATCATCTCACCCGATCAAACTGGATTTATTATTAGACATTCCTACTTTAATATTAGACGCTTATTAAATGTGATTTATGATCGACCCAATAATGATACACTTGAGGCTGTAGTTTCGCTGGACGCTGAAAAAGTGTTTGACCGGGTGAGATGGGACTTTCTTTTTTATACATTACAAAAATTTGGGTTTGGTAATAATTTCATTTCATGGGTTAAGGTATTATATTCCTCCCCCCTAGCGGCAGTTTGCACTAATAACAATTTATCTCAGTATTTTCAACTTCAGCGTGGGACAAGGCAGGGATGCCCGCTGTCACCACTTCTTTTCACTCTGGTGATTGAACCGCTCGCCATTGCGTTGAGACAGCGTACTGATATTTTAGGCATACATCGTGGGGTCACAGAACATAAGGTCTCGCTATATGCTGATGATATGGTCCTGTTATTTCTAATCCATCCGAATGTCTTCCAAAAGTTTTAGATTTACTTGAGGACTTTGGAGCAATATCTGGGTATAAAGTGAACTACAAAAAAAGTGAAGTGATGCCACTTGGTAAAAAGACTGGGAACATGTCAGCAATATTTGCCCCTTTTAAACTTAGTTACAATAAGTTCAAATATCTAGGAATATGGATTACACAGAATCATAAAGAGTTGTATAAATGCAATTAATAAGTGCTGCTTTCAAAGATGAAACAGGATTTTGAAAGATGGGAGTTGTTGCCCCTCTCGCTCGGTGGTAGAATAAACACTATTAAAATGACAGTCTTTCCCAAATTTCTATATTTATTCCAAAGTTTACCTATTTTTCTAACCAGATCTTTTTTCACTAATATAAATTGCCTAATATCCTCTTTTATTTGGAATAAGAAACCGCCAAGACTAAAGCAAAGTGTATTACAAAAACCTCGGAGCGCGGGTGGCATGGCGCTCCCAAACTTCTTATTTTATTATTGGGCCTCCAATATCAGGGCAATGTTGCACTGGATTCAAGGTAATGATGACCTACCATCATGGGCAGTATTGGAGAAAATGTCTGTTAAACATGTGTCATTATGGTCCTTACTTTGTACGAGATTGACACTTTCAAGACCTATTTCCAACTTTACATTTAACCCACTTGTTATTCATTCACTCAAACTGTGGTACCAATTCAGAAGGCACTTTGAACTGTCTGAACTTTCTCTACTGGCGCCTCCTCAAAGACATTGCATGTGTTCAGCATCATTGACAGATGACGCATTCAACATATGGATGAACTGTGGAATAACCTCAATGTACAAACTCTACAGTGACAATGTCTTCAGCTCTTTTGAACAACTGGTCTTTTTTACAGGTACCTGCAGCTTAGAAATTTCATTTCATGTAATACAGCCTCCTTCCCATCCTGCCCTGCACCAACCCTTTTGGATGACATATTTAAGCTAAAACCAAATGCCAAACGCATCATAAGTACTTCATATGAACTGCTTAACAGATACAAGATGACTACATTACAGTCACTTAACTGCAAATAGGAGGAAGAGTTAACTAAACAGATTTCTGACGAGACCTGGGGAAGCATTATTGAGAGAATTTTCTCCTCATCAATTTGTCTTAGGCATATTGTGATTCAATTCAAAGTGGTGCACCGCCTCCACTGGTCTAAAACCAGACTAAGTAAGATTAGAGTCGGGCTTAACCCTACTTGTGATCGCTGTAAGCAAGAACCTGCCTCTCTATTGCACATGTTTTGGACTTGTTCAAAAATACAAAATTTTTGGAGCTGTATATTTGATGTATTCTCCAAGATAAGTGGTAAAACACTGGCTCCTTGCCCATTTGTTGGAATCTTCGGAGTAACTAACAGTTTACGGCTCACTGAGGCACAGGCTAATCTAGTGGCCTTCTGCACACTATTAGCCCGAAGAAGAATTAGAAGAATTTTATTAAATTGGAAAGAGCCACAACCTCCTGTATTTGGACTTTGGGTTAAGGATGTCTTATATTACATTCAACTGGAGAAGATCAGATATACAAGAGGTTCAGTCCAAAAATTTAATAAAATCTGGAATCCCTTTATTACATTTTTTCAAGCGATGGAAGCAAACCAAATTGCATGAAATGTAACGGGGGAATGACATGTCTGTGTGCTACATATGACATATGAATCGGTGGTATGGTTGTACTTCACTCCATTAATGTATCTTATTTCTGTGATTTAACTGTGCGTTTTTTGTTTTGTTTGTTTGTTTGTTTTCCCCTTCTTCATTTTATTATTTATATATGCATATATACTATTATTATTTTATTTATTTATACCATTCTTATACCTGTCTGGCACGGGGGTTATATGTTGCGGGATTTGTTTTTTTTTGTTTTGTTTTTTTTTGGCGGGGGGGGGGGGGGGGGTGAGTTGTTTAGGAAAAAAAGAAAAACGTCTGAAAAACTTTGTGTGGCATTGTTGTAAAAATATTTTAAACTTTGTTTACAAAAAAAAAGTTGATTGGAGAGGGGAAAATTTATACGCAGGTGCAAAAAAGTATAGGTTGTTCATCTACAATGATCTCCCATGCTTTACAATGGACAAAAAAAAAAAATAGAGACACGTGCAAGAAAACGGAAAACAACCATCAAAATGGATAGAAGAATAACCAGAATGGCAAAGGCTCACCCATTGATCAGCTCCAGGATGATCAAAGACAGTCTGGAGTTACCTGTAAGTGCTGTGACAGTTAGAAGACGCCTGTGTGAAGCTAATTTATTTGCAAGAATCCCCCGCAAAGTCCCTCCTAAAGAGAAATGGAGGAATATTTTGTGGACTGATGAGAGTAATATTGTTCTTTTTGGGTCCAAGGGCCGCAGACAGTTTGTGAGACGACCTCCAAACTCTGAATTCAAGCCACAGTTCACAGTGAAGACAGTGAAGCATGGTGGTGCAAGCATCATGATATGGGCATGTTTCTCCTACTATGGTGTTGGGCCTATATATCGCATACCAGGTATCATGGATCAGTTTGGATATGTCAAAATACTTGAAGAGGTCATGTTGCCTTATGCTGAAGAGGACATGCTCTTGAAATGGGTGTTTCAACAAGACTATGACCCAAAGCACACTAGTAAACAAGCAAAATCTTGGTTCCAAACCAACAAAATTAATGCCTCGCAGATGTGAAGAAATCATGAAAAACTGTGGTTATACAACTAAATACTAGTTTAGCAATTCACAGGATTGCTAAAAAAGCAGTTTGAACATAATAGTTTTGAGTTTGTAGCGTCAACAGCAGATGCTACTATTATTGTGAACACCCCCTTTTCTACTTTTTTTATTAATAGCCCAATTTCATAGCCTTAAGAGTGTGCATATCATGAATACTTGGTCTTGTTGGATTTGTGAGAATCTACTGAATCTACTGGTACCTTGTTTCCCATGTAACAATAAGAAATATACTCAAAACCTGGATTAATCTTTTTAGTCACATAGCACTACTATTATTCTGAACACTACTGTATGTGATCAGAGCGGTGCATTTCCTATCTATGTTCACAGCGGCAACAAACAGCTGAGAGGTGCATGTTAAAAGACAGTGCTGCGCACACATCAAGGACCAAATTCCCACAGACTGTTGTGTGGGCCGCCAGAAGAGGATGTACTGCTGGCCCACCACCAAAGGGCGCCCTGCCTGAAGTGCGGGCTTCAGGCACGAGAGGGCGCTGCCGCCACGGACACAGCCGGGAGTGACAGGTGTCACTCATTAATTCCTGACAGCTGTCACACATTCTTCATCATCGCACTCCATAAAGACCAGACGTCATCTCCACCTCATCGCCGAGATATCATACTTCATTGGAGGTAATATCCTCAGCCGTTTGTGTCTTTTGCAATATATATGTATATTGTGAGTGTTTGCAGGAGTACCGGTTCCTTTTTCTGTGGAGGCTGAGTGAGTGCAGGACGGCACTCTTTTCCCCTGAGGAATCACTGCGGTACTCTGCAACATATTGAGTGAGAGGTGGAGGTGGCATTCCCACCGCTGTTGTTACTGGGTGTACACACACCCACACTTGACTGTCTTTGTTCTTCGCCAGCAGTACCAGATCCGACAGTCGGGGACGGTGATCACCTGGGAATTCGGGACTTGGCGGCTCCAGTATTCACCAGGTTCTGTGGGGGCGGAAATCGTGTGGTTCCGGCTCTTCTCAGGACAGACATCTTCTATCCTCGAGCCTGCCCACACGTCACCTTTGTAATTTGACTGTAATTATATTCTGAGATTGACTGTATGTTCGTTGTGCACGTTTCACAACATTAAATTGTTACCTTGTGGCTCATCTATTGACCGTTCATTTGCGCCCCCTGTTGTGGGTCCGTGTCACTACACTTTCACAACAGGATATCTCGGCCGCGTCATGGACTCCGAGGGGCGTCACCCGGCTGTTGAACGACCAATGGGAGAGCAGGGAGCGCAGGCGTCTGCAGGAGGCGTGATTGGTGAGCTACAGCACATTCTCACCGCCTTTACGGCTCGGTTGGACCAAATGACCGAGCAAAACATCCTCCTGAACCGCAGGGTGGAGGTTCTCTCCGCACAGATGGCGGCGAGCGCTCAGGGCGCTGCTGCAGCTCGTCCTCCTGCTGACCCTGTGCAGGATATAAATGTTCCAGTGGTGGTTCAACAACCCCTCCCACCATCCCCTGAAGCATACATAAGCCCTCCTGAGCCGTACGGAGGTTGTGTGGAGACGTGCGCGGATTTTCTCATGCAATGTTCGCTCGTCTTCGCACAACGTCCCATCATGTACGCGTCAGATGCTAGTAAAATAGCTTATGTGATTGCTCTGCTTCGGGGTAAAGCACGCGCCTGGGCTACGGCGCTCTGGGAACAGAACTCACGGTTGTTATCAGCATACACTGGGTTTGTGGGGGAGTTCAGAACAGTGTTTGATCACCCTAACAGAGGAGAGACCGCTTCAACCGTGCTGCTGTCAATGAGACAGGGACGTGAGAGCGCAGCCGCTTATGCAGTCAACTTCCGCATCGCGGCTGCGAGGTCCGGCTGGAATAACGTTGCGCTTCGCGCCGCCTTCATAAACGGACTGTCGTTGGTTCTGAAGGAGCAGCTGGTAGCTAAGGAGGAACCGCGGGATTTAGATGGGCTTATCGATCTCATTATACGGTTAGACAATCGGTTGGAGGAACGCCGTCGGGAGCGAGGCGAAGGACGTGACCGGATACGCGCCGCCCCTCTCCCTTCCGGGTTCGAAAAGGCGCAGCCCTCCCCACGCTCCACAACCACAGCGCTCCGTGGGGTAACAGCTCCCCCTGCTGACGTTGTTAGGGAAACGCACAGGGCCAAAATGAGGAGGCTGATCCGCAGGGAGTGTTTTCTCTGCAGCTCAAAGGAGCACATACAGAAAAACTGCCCCAAACGGCCAAAACGACAACACTCGCCCTTAGAGACTAGGCTAAGGGGGGGTCAAAACATTCAATTGAGACACACACAGATTGCCACACGACTCCCAGTCACAATCCTGAGCGGGGATTTAACCCTTCAAGCCCCAGCACTGGTGGACACGGGGTCAGAAGGGAATCTGCTAGACAGCAGATGGGCAAGGGAGGTAGGGCTCCCTCTGGTGGCGCTTCCTTCGCCATTACAGGTTCGGGCACTAGATGGCACCCTCCTCCCTTTACTCACACACAAGACACAACCAGTAACTCTGGTGGTGTCTGGAAACCATCGGGAGGAGATTGAGTTTTTTGTAACTCCTTCTACCTCCCGCGTGATTTTGGGCTTCCCATGGATGTTGAAGCACAATCCCCGGATTGATTGGCCGTCTGGGGTGGTGGTTCAGTGGAGCGAAACCTGCCATCGGGTGTATTTAGGATCCTCGGTTCCTCCCGGTTTACAGGCTAAGGAGGAGGTCAAAGTCCCTCCCAATCTGACGGCAGTGCCGGTTGAGTACCACGATCTTGCTGACGTCTTCAGCAAGGATCTGGCACTCACCCTTCCCCCGCACCGTCCGTACGATTGTGCCATTGATTTGGTTCCAGGCGCTGAGTTCCCGTCCAGCAGGCTGTACAACCTCTCACGACCTGAGCGCGAATCAATGGAGACCTACATCCGGGACTCATTAGCTGCCGGGCTGATCCGGAACTCCACCTCCCCGATGGGGGCAGGTTTCTTTTTTGTGGGCAAGAAAGATGGCGGACTCCGTCCATGCATTGATTACAGGGGGCTGAATGAGATTACGGTTCGCAATCGATACCCGTTGCCATTGTTGGATTCCGTGTTCACCCCCCTGCATGGAGCCAAAATCTTTACTAAGCTGGATCTTAGAAATGCGTATCACCTGGTTCGGATCCGGAAGGGAGACGAATGGAAGACGGCATTTAACACCCCGTTAGGTCACTTTGAGTACCTGGTCATGCCGTTCGGCCTCACCAACGCCCCCGCGACGTTCCAAGCCTTGGTTAACGACGTCTTGCGGGACTTCCTGCACCGATTCATCTTCGTATATCTGGACGATGTTCTCATCTTTTCTCTGGATCCTGAGACCCATGTCCAGCATGTACGTCAGGTCCTGCAATGGTTATTAGAGAACCGACTGTTTGTGAAGGGCGAGAAGTGCGAGTTTCACCGCACGTCTTTGTCCTTCATGGGGTTTATCATCTCCTCTAACTCCGTCGCCCCTGATCCGGCCAAGGTTGCGGCGGTGAGAGATTGGCCCCAACCAACAAGCCGTAGGAAGCTGCAACAGTTCCTCGGCTTTGCTAATTTCTATAGGAGGTTCATTAAGGGCTACAGTCAGGTACTTAGCCCCCTCACAGCCCTGACCTCTCCAAAAGTCCCCTTCACCTGGTCGGATCGGTGCGAAGCCGCGTTCAAGGAGTTGAAACGATGGTTCTCTACTGCGCCAGTTTTGGTGCAGCCCGACCCTATCCGCCAGTTCGTGGTTGAAGTGGACACCTCTGACTCAGGGATAGGAGCCGTGCTGTCCCAGAGCGGAGAGACCGATAAGGTTCTTCACCCGTGTGCCTACTTTTCACGCAGGTTGACCCCGGCTGAATGGAACTATGACGTCGGCAATCGAGAACTCCTTGCGGTGAAAGAGGCTCTTGAGGAGTGGAGACACCTGTTGGAGGGAGCGTCTGTGCCGTTCACGGTTTTCACTGACCATCGGAACCTGGAGTATATCAGGACCGCCAAGCGGCTGAACCCCAGGCAAGCCCGCTGGTCAGTGTTCTTCGGGCGTTTTGACTTCCGGATCACCTATCGCCCCGGGACCAAGAACCAGAGGTCGGATGCCTTGTTCCGGGTACACGAAGAGGAGGTCAAAACTGCACTGTCGGATCCACCGGAGCCCATCCTGCCGGAGTCCACTATCGTGGCCACCCTCACCTGGGACGTGGAGAAGATCGTCCGGGAGGCCCTGGCACGGAGCCCAGACCCAGGTACAGGTCCGAAGAACCGTTTATACGTCCCACCAGAGGCCAGAGCTGCAGTCTTGGACTTCTGTCACGGTTCCAAGCTCTCCTGTCATCCAGGGGTGCGAAGGACCGTGGCAGTTGTCCGGCAGCGCTTCTGGTGGGCGTCTATGGAGGCCGACGTCCGGGAGTATATCCAGGCCTGCACCACCTGTGCCAGGGGCAAGGCTGACCACAGGAAGGCCCAAGGACTACTCCAACCGCTTCCTGTGCCTCATCGCCCCTGGTCCCACATCGGCCTGGATTTCCTCACGGGCCTCCCGCCGTCCCAGGGCAACACCACCATCTTCACGATAGTGGACCGATTCTCCAAGGCGGCCCACTTTGTGGCCCTCCCGAAGCTCCCAACAGCCCAGGAGACAGCAGACCTCCTGGTCCACCATGTTGTCCGTCTGCATGGGATACCCACCGACATCGTCTCAGATCGTGGTCCTCAGTTCTCCTCACACGTCTGGAGGAGCTTCTGCAGGGAACTGGGGGCCACCGTGAGCCTCTCGTCCGGGTACCATCCACAGACGAACGGACAGGCAGAGCGGGCCAACCAGGAACTGGAACAGACCCTCCGCTGCGTCACATCCGCGCACCCGACGGCCTGGAGTAACCATCTGGCCTGGATCGAGTATGCGCATAACAGCCAGGTGTCTTCCGCCACCGGCCTCTCCCCATTTGAGGTGTGTTTGGGGTATCAACCCCCGTTGTTCCCCGTGGTGGAGGGAGAGGTCGGTGTGCCCTCGGTCCAGGCCCACCTGCGGAAGTGCCGTCGGGTGTGACGCTCCGCCCGTTCTGCCTTGTTGAAGGCCCGGATGAGGGCGAAGACCCATGCAGACCGCCGGCGATCCCCGGACCCTGCTTACCAGCCCGGGCAGGAGGTGTGGCTGTCCACGAAGGACATCCCCCTCCAAGTGGACTCCCCCAAGTTGAAGGACCGGTACATTGGACCTTTCAAGATCCTCAAAATCCTCAGTCCTGCCGCAGTGAAGCTCCGACTCCCAGCTTCACTGCGGATCCACCCGGTTTTTCATGTGTCCAGACTCAAGCCTCACCACACCTCACCCCTCTGTGCTCCCGGTCCGGCGCTGCCTCCTGCTCGGATCATTGACGGGGAGCCGGCTTGGACAGTGCGCCGGCTCCTGGACGTCCGTCGAATGGGCCGGGGGTTCCAGTATTTGGTGGACTGGGAAGGGTATGGACCCGAAGAACGCTCCTGGGTGAAGAGGAGCTTCATCCTGGACCCGGCCCTCCTGGCCGATTTCTACCGCAGACACCCGGACAAGCCTGGTCGGGCGCCAGGAGGCGCCCGTTGAGGGGGGGGTCCTGTTGTGTGGGCCTCCAGAAGAGGATGTACTGCTGGCCCACCACCAAAGGGCGCCCTGCCTGAAGTGCGGGCTTCAGGCATGAGAGGGCGCTGCCGCCACGGACACAGCCGGGAGTGACAGCTGTCACTCATTAATTCCTGACAGCTGTCACACATTCTTCATCATCGCACTCCATAAAGACCAGACGTCATCTCCACCTCATCGCCGAGATATCATACTTCATTGGAGGTAATATCCTCAGCCGTTTGTGTCTTTTGCAATATATCTGTATATTGTGAGTGTTTGCAGGAGTACCGGTTCCTTTTTCTGTGGAGGCTGAGTGAGTGCAGGATGGCACTCTTTTCCCCTGAGGAATCACTGCGGTACTCTGCAACATATTGAGTGAGAGGTGGAGGTGGCATTCCCACCGCTGTTGTTACTGGGTGTACACACACCCACACTTGACTGTCTTTGTTCTTCGCCAGCAGTACCAGATCCGACAGTTGGGGACGGTGATCACCTGGGAATTCGTGACTTGGCGGCTCCAGTATTCACCAGGTTCTGTGGGGGCGGAAATCGTGTGGTTCCGGCTCTTCTCAGGACAGACGTCTTCTATCCTTGAGCCTGCCCACACGTCACCTTTGTAATTTGACTGTAATTATATTCTGAGATTGTCTGTATGTTCGTTGTGCATGTTTCACAACATTAAATTGTTACCTTTTGGCTCATCTATTGACCGTTCATTTGCACCCCCTGTTGTGGGTCCGTGTCACTACACTTTCACAACACAGACTCTCAAAATAAAATAAAAAATAAACCCTAGCATCTCCACTGAAGAGAACACAAAGAAAAAGAGGAAAAAACTGAACATGACACTCACCCAGTTGTAAAGATTTCCAAATGTACAGTCCACACCATCAAAGAAGCACGCATCGCACATGCGATGACCAGTCAGAGAACATGTGCAGGTCCACTATAAGTCCTCATACACGGGTCGCCAGTCAGAGAACATGTCCAGGTCCACTTGTCCTCAGGTATGGATCGTGCACACAATCGCCAGGCAGAGAATAATATCTGACAGCAGCGCTCAGTTCTGTCATGACTGTGACATGTTATAGTCCATTATTTCCTGAAAATAATGTATACTGACTTTTTACAATGTTACAAATATATCTGCGTGTCCATGCAGCCTGTAGAAACAGTGTGGTGGATCACAGCGGCAGTAAATCAGCATCCGGTGACACAACCAGCAGGGTCACCACAATTAGGTTCCAAAATCCAGACAGACTCTGAAAAGGTTAAGAGTTCCAGGGTGAAGTGTGTCATCTCCTCTGTCTCTGAGCATCACTTTCAAAGAAAAGCTCAGGAGCTTTGCTATCAGACATAATCGCATTCATTTCACTCTGTGTGTCGACCATCGGGATGTTTCTGTTTTGTTAATAAATACGTCACACACCGAGAAATGCAGAGAGAGACATTTTCTGGAAATGCACCCGTTAACTAGCTCAGGGAGAGAAATAAAAACCATCAGAGACACTAATTATTAACGCTGTGCACAGACTTCAATCATGAATACTTTGATGTTGTGTTGCTGACTGGGATGTTAAAAATGTGCAACATGTTCATTAAATAAATAAGTAGTTAGCTACACAAATAAGTAATCATATATCATTAACTTGTCAGATAAAATCAATTAAATCGAATTCATTTCATATGCCGTAACAATGCTGTTGTGTCCTACAGCTTGTGATAACTAATACAGTTTTTGGGTTTGATTTTGCCTTTTAGAAATAATTAACAAACAGGCGTCTGCACCCCTCAAACGTCCAGGGCCCGTATTCACAAAGCATCCTAAGACTAAACATAACTCTTAGTGACATCATTCTAAAAAGAATACCAGGGGGTGCTGTGGTAGGTCACTTGTGCACATGCACCATCAACCTAGCAACAAGTCTGGCTGGTGTGAGGGGCTCAGCCCTCCCCCTCTGAGCACTCCCCTACCTTCACTGTGCATGCATCATTTCGGAGCATCGCAGCAACTCACTGATTATCTTGTTTCTGCTTCAAACTGCCTCCAGTCATCATCTATCTCAGCCACAGATATCTGAAGCTTTTCCACAACAACCATTTCCAAATAAATTCAGCATTATTTCATCATAAAAAATGGGGGAGCGAACAGAGCACCGCAGCTACAGTGGGGCAAAAAAGTATTTAGTCAGTCCCTGATTGTGCAAGTTCTCCTACTTAGAAAGATGAGAGAGGTCTGTAATTTTCATCATAGGTACACTTCAACTGTGAGACACAAAATGAGAAAAAATTATGGTGGAAAATAAGTATTTGGTCAATAATAAAAGTATATATACAGTGAGGAAAATAAGTATTTGAACACCCTGTGATTTTGCAAGTTCTCCCACTTAGAAATCATGGAGGGGTCTGAAATTTTCATCTTAGGTGCATGTCCACTGTGAGAGACATAATCTAAAAAAAAAAAAAAAATCCAGAAATCACAATGTATGATTTTTTAATAATTTATTTGTATGTTACTGTTGCAAATAAATATATGATCACCTACCAACCAGCAAGAATTCTGTCTCACACAGACCTGTTATTTTTTCTTTAAGAAGCCCTCTTATTCTGCACTCTGTACCTGTATTAATTTCACCTGTTTGAACTTGTTACCTGTATAAAAGACACCTGTTCACACACTCAGTCAATCACACTACAACCTGTCCACCATAGCTAAGACCAAAGAGCTGTCTAAGGACACCAGGGACAAAACTGTAGACCTGCACAAGGCTGGGATGGACTACAGGACAACAGGCAAGCAGCTTGGTAGAAGACAACAACTGTTATGATTATTTATTAGAAAGTGGAAGAAACACAAGATGACTGTCAATCTCCCTCGGTCTGGGATTCCATGCAAGATCTCACTTTGTGGGGTAAGGGTGATTCTGAGAAAGCTCAGAACTACACAGGAGGACCTGGTCAATGACCTGAAGAGAGCTGGGACCAGAGTCACAAAGATCACATTAGTAACACATGATGCTGTCATGGTTTAAAATCCTGCAGGGCAGCAAGGTCCTCCTCCTCAAGCCAGCACATGTCCAGGCCCGTTTGAAGTTCACCAGTGACCATCTGGATGATCCAGAGGAGGCATGGGAGAAGGTCATGTGGTCAGATGAGACCAGAATAGAGTTTTTTGGAATCAATTCCACTTACCATGTTTAGAGGATGAGAACAACCCCAAGAAAACCATCCCAACCGTGAAGCATGAAGGTGGAAACATCATACTCTGGGGGTGCTCTTCTGCAAAGGGGACAGGACGACTGCACCGTATTGAAGGGAGGATGGATGAGGTCATGTATTGAGACTTTGGCAAACAACCTCCTTCCCTCAGTAAGAGCATTGAAGATGGGTCATGGCTGGGTCTTCCAGCATGACAATGACCCCAAACACACAGCCAGGGCAACTAAGGAGGGGCTCCGTAAGAAGCATTTCAAGGTCATGGAGTGGCCTGGCCAGTCTCCAGACCTGAACTCAATAGAAAATCTTTGGAGGGAGCTGAAACTCCAAACCTGAAAGATTTGGAGAAGATCTGTATAGAGAAGTGGACCAAAATCCCTGCTGCAGTGTGTGCAAACCTGGTGAAAAACTACAGGAAATGTTTGACCTCTGTAACTGGAAACAAAGGCTACTGTACCAAATATTAACATTGATTTTCACAGGTGTTTGAATACTCATTTGCAGCAGTAACATACAAATAAATTATTTTAAAAAATCATACATTGTGATTTCCGGATTTTTTTTTTTTTAGATTATGTCTCTCACAGTGGACATGCACCTAAGATGAAAATGTCAGACCCCTCCATGATTTCTAAGTGGGAGAACTTGCAAAATCGCAGGGTGTTCAAATACTTATTTTCCTAACTGTATATATATATATATATATATATATATACATACATATATATATATATATATATATATATATATATATATATATACATACATATATATATATATATATATATATATATATATATATATATATACAACCCCTGGCAAAAATTATAGAATCACCGGCCTCGTAGGATGTTCATTCAGTTGTTTAATTTTGTAGAAAAAAAGCAGATCACAGACATGACACAAAACTAAAGTCATTTCAAATGGCAACTTTCTGGCTTTAAGGAACACTATAAGAAATCAAGAAAAAAAATTGTGGCAGTCTGTAATGGTTACTTTTTTAGACCAAGCAGAGGGGAAAAAAATATGGACTCACGCAATTCTGAGGAATAAATTATGGAATCACCCTGTAAATTTTCATCCCCAAAACTAACACCTGCATCAAATCAGATCTGCTCGTTAGTCTGCATCTAAAAAGGAGTGATCACACCTTGGAGAGCTGTTGCACCAAGTGGACTGACATGAATCATGGCTCCAACATGAGAGATGTCAATTGAAACAAATGAGAGGATTATCAAACTCTTAAAAGAGGGTAAATCATCACGCAGTGTTGCAAAAGATGTTGGTTGTTCACAGTCAGCTGTGTCTAAACTCTGGACCAAATACAAACAACATGGGAAGGTTGTTAAAGGCAAACATACTGGTAGACCAAGAAAGACATCAAAGCGTCAAGACAGAAAACTTAAAGCAATATGTCTCAAAAATCGAAAATGCACAACAAAACAAATGAGGAACGAATGGGAGGAAACTGGAGTCAACGTCTGTGACTGAACTGTAAGAAACCGCCTAAAGGAAATGGGATTTACATACAGAAAAACTAAACGAAAGCCATCATTAACACCTAAACAGAAAAAAACAAGGTTACAATGGGTTAAGGAAAAGCAATCGTGGACTGTGGATGACTGGATGAAAGTGATATTCAGTGATGAATCTCAAATCTGCATTGGGCAAGGTGATGATGCTGGAACTTTTGTTTGGTGCCGTTCCAATGAGATTTATAAAGATGACTGCCTGAAGAGAACATGTAAATTTCCACAGTCATTGATGATATGGGGCTGCATGTCAGGTAAAGGCACTGGGGAGATGGCTGTCATTACATCATCAATAAATGCACAAGTTTACGTTGATATTTTGGACACTTTTCTTATCCCATCAACTGAAAGGATGTTTGGGGATGATGAAATCATTTTTCAAGATGATAATGCATCTTGCCATAGAGCAAAAACTGTGAAAACATTCCTTGCAAAAAGACACATAGGGTCAATGTCATGGCCTGCAAATAGTCCGGATCTTAATCCAACTGAAAATCTTTGGTGGAAGTTGAAGAAAATAGTCCATGACAAGGCTCCAACCTGCAAAGCTGATCTGGCAACAGCAATCAGAGAAAGTTGGAGCCAGATTGACGAAGAGTACTGTTTGTCACTCATTAAGTCCATGCCTCAGAGACTGCAAGCTGTTATAAAAGCCAGAGGTGGTGCAACAAAATACTAGTGATATGTTGGAGCGTTCTTTTGTTTTTCATGATTCCATAATTTTTTCCTCAGGATTGAGTGATTCCATATTTTTAAAAAAGTAACTGTTACTGACTGCCACAAATTTTTTTCCTGATTTCGTATAGTGTTTCTTAAAGCCAGAAAGTTGCCATTTGAAATGACTTTAGTTTTGTGTCATGTCTGTGATCTGCTTTTTTTCTACAAAATTAAACAACTGAATGAACATCCTCCGAGGCCGGTGATTCCATAATTTTTGCCAGGGGTGTGTGTATATATATATATATATATATATGAGTATATACAAATATAAATACGAGGGTAGGCTGAAAAGTTCTAAGGCTCACTATGATGCAGTTAATGCATTACTCCTTCATGGTGAGCCTTCGAACTTTTCAGCCTACCCTCATATATATATATATACAAATTTTCTGGAGACTGGCTCGGCCACTCCAGGACCTTCAAATTATTTTTACGGAGCCACTCCTTCGTTGCCTGAGCAGTGTGTTTGGGATCATTGTCATGCTGGAAGACCCAGCCACGTTGAATCTTCAATGCTCTCACTGATGGAAGGAGGTTTTGACTTAAAATCTCACGATACATGGCCCTCATTCTTCCCTTAACATGGATCAGTCGTCCTGTCCCCTTTAAAGAACAACAGCCTCAAAGCATGATGTTTCCCCCCCACCCCTGCTTCACAGTAGGCATGGTGTTCTTGGGATGCAACTCAGCTTTCTTCTTCCTCCAAACACAACGATTGAGTTTTTACCAAAAAGTTCTATTTTGGTTTCATCTGACCACATGATATTCTCCCAGTCCTCTTCTGGATCATCCATATGTTCTCTGGCAAACTTCAGACAGGCCTGGACACGTACTGGCTTAAGCAGGTGGACACGCCTGGCACTGCAGGATTTGAGTCCCTCTCTGTATAGTGTGTAGCCTTTGTTACTTTGGTCCCAGCTCTCTGCAGGTCATTCATCAGGTCGCTCTGTGTAGTTCTGCAATTTTTGTTCACCGTTCTCATGATCATTTTGAACCCATGGGATGACATCTTGCGTGGAGCCCCAGATCGAGGGAGATTATCAGTGGCCTTGTATGTCCTCTATTTTCTTACAATTGCTCCCACAGTTGATTTATTCACACCAACCTGCTTGACTATTGTAGATTCACTCTTACCAGCCTGGTGCACATCTACCATGTTCTTCCTGGTGTCCTTCAACAGCTCTTTGGTCTTGGTCATGGTTGAGTTTGGAGTCTGACTGTTTGAGTCTGTGGATAGGTGTCTATTATACAGATAAATATGATGAAAACTATAGCCCTCTCTCATCTTTCTAAGTAGGAGAACTTGCACAATCAGGGGCTGACTAAATACATTTTTACCCCACTGTACACGTCTGAGTCTGACTCTCTACACCCAAAGCGATCAAAGGGAATAATGTGATTATTAACCGTCAGATGACAAAGTAAAACCTCTTAAATCATTCTAGAGTCAGTTTCAAGCAGAAATGACATGATAATCTGTTAATCGCTGCTGATGCGCCGACATGACAGGACAGATCGCACCGCAGATCGCACCGCAACACCGGGTTCACATATGCACAGACTAGTGTAGATGGTCACTCAGTCTAGGGGAGCGCTGAGCCCCTGACACCGGGTCTCGACTTTTACATCCAGGCATCGCAAAAGCTCGATGTGCACACAAGCAACCTACCACAGCACCTCATGGATTTTCAAATGCGGCTATTCCTCGAATTCTAAGACATTTCCTAGAATTTTCCCTTGGTAAAATAAAAGTTATTCACAAAGCATCTTTGGCCTTAAGAGAGATTCTTGTCGTGTACTTTTAATCGGTACTCAGGAAGAAATAAAGGCTCGTCAGACCAACCTGCAGTACACAACTCTGTCTTGTTCTTTTATTCTTGTTTGTCTCCTCACAACATACCCCCTGACGCCACACCGCCCCCACATGGTAACATGCCTCACTTAACTCCCATAGCAATAACCCATACTATGAATCAACCACAAATAACACCACATCTCCCCTTTCTAGAGAACAAAGGGTAGACTACCTTTGTCTCATCAGACCTTAGAGGACTATTCTGCCTCCTTTGAAAGAAAGGTCTGTCCCTGTCTTAATCCTGAACAGAACACTGTAACCATAGACTCTTCAGTGGTTATTCAATCTAATCCAATCAAATGCTTGATTACTGTTTCTTTAATTATTCAGTATCAACGTAAAGTGCTCAAAACTACCCCAAATAGTAGTAACATAAAATGTCCATCACGTAAAATAAATAGGGGTTTCTTTCTTTTTTCTCAATACTTCCACATTTCAGGTTTGGTATTGTCCTTTTTGTTAGACAACAGTTTATAATTTGAGCCTAAAAGGTTTAACAATGGCTCTCCCAGACCTGATTCTGGGAACAAGAGTCTCTGCAGGTGAGACTTGGGGTACCACAGCAGGTGAGCAGGACGCCGGTGTTGGAGATGGCTCTGGCTCCTGCTGTGGCAGTAGTGAACCTCTGTTTTGTGCTGGTGTGTGTAGAGGTATTAGGTGCTGACGATTTTGTCTCACCACCCCCTGAGGTAAACCCACCAAGTATGACCTCAGAGTGGTGTGGTGCTGGAGTACAGTTCCAGAAACCTTCGCGTTCGTTTCCCATACCCGCTGTCCTGGTGACAGATTACTAAGAGCGCGGGCACGGTGGCGCCTGTTGTAGTTCCCAGCATCTGCCAACTCCCTCTCCTTTTCTTCCCTGACGAACGTGATGCTGTCAGGCAGCGCAGGGTCCAGCTGAGAGGGAAGAGTCAGCACCATGGTGTGAAGGCGTCGGCCCATGAGGAGCTGAGCCAGACTGTATCCACACTGGAGAGGTGTGGCCCTATAGGAGAGCAGAGCCAGGTAGGGGTCTGCTGACCTTTTCGGGAGGTTTTTCACAGTCTGGACTGCCCGTTCTGCTTCACCATTACTGTTGTGAAAGTGTAGTGACACAGACCCACAACAGGGGGCGTTAATGAACGGACAATGGATGAGCCAAAAAGTAACAATTTAATGTTGTGAATTGCACAAGGAAATACAATCACAGAATTTGTATGCAATCAATATACAAAGGTGACGTGTGGGCAGGCTTGAGGATAGAAGACGTCTGTCCAGAGAAGAGCCGGATCCCACACGGCTTCCACCGCCAGCGGATCTGAAGAACACCGGAGCCGCCAAGTCCCGAGTCCCAGGTGGCCACCGTCTCCAGCTGTCAGACCAGGTACTGCTGGCAGAAACAGAAACAGTTAATGGTGGGTGTGAGAAGACACACCCAGTAATCGTACCTTGCTCAGTTCCTCCGGGAGGGAGAATCTCCACCTCCAGATACAATGTCACCCGTGCAACTCCTGTTGGTCTCCTTCCTGGATGGAGTGAGAGGCGAAGACCGTCGTCCTCTCACTGTCCGCCAATCCAGCCTTCAATAGACTCCGCAGGAACACGGCTGCACACAGACCACTGTTTTCAGACAATGAATAAACACAGCAGAGAAAATTACCTCGAGTGGTAGATGATTTCTCGGCGAGGAGGTGGAGTTGCAGTCCGGCCTTTATAGTGATGGTGATGAGTGACAGCTGGTGCTGATAAGTGACAGCTGTTACTCCCAGTGGCTCCGACGCCCTCTCGTGCTTGGAGCCCGCACTCCAAGCAGGGCGCCATCTGGTGGTGGTAGGCCAGCAGTACCTCCTCTTCAGCGGCCCACACAACAGGACCCCCCCTCAATGGGCGCCTCCTGGCGCCCGACCAGGCTTGTCCGGGTGCCGCCGGTAGAAGTCAGCCAGGAGGGCCGGGTCCAGGATGAAGCTCCTCTTCACCCAGGAGCGTTCTTTGGGTCCATACCCCTCCCAGTCTACCAAATACTGGAACCCCCGGCCCTTCCGACGGATGTCCAGGAGCCGGCACACAGTCCAAGCCGGCTCCCCGTCAATGATCCGGGCAGGTGGCGGCGCCAGTCCAGGGGCACAGAGAGGAGAGGTGTGGCAGGGTTTGAGTCGTGACACGTGAAAAACCGGGTGAGAAGCTAAAGCTGCCAGCTTCACTGCGGCAGGACTGAGGACTTTTAGGATGGTGAAGGGTGCTATGAATCTATCCTTAAGTTTGTGGGATTCCACCTGCAGGGGGATGTCCTTTGTAGATAGCCAGACCGCCTGCCCGGGCTGATACGTAGGGGCCGGGGCACGCCGGCGGTCTGCATGGGCCTTAGCCCTTGTCCGAGCGTTGAGCAGGGCAGAGCGGGCAGTACGTCACACCCGATGGCACCTCCTCAGATGGGCCTGGACCGAGGGCACCCCGACCTCTCCCTCCACTAGCGGAAATAATGGGGGCTGGTACCCCAAACATACCTCGAATGGGGAGAGGCCGGTGGCAGAGGACACTTGGCTATTATGAGCATACTCGATCCAGGCCAGATGGTCACTCCAGGCCGTCGGGTGCGCGGAGGTCATGCAGCGGAGGGCCTGCTCCAATTCTTGATTCGTCCGCTCTGCCTGCCAGTTCGTCTGGGGGTGGTACACGGACGAGAGACTTATGGTGGCCCCCAGTTCCCTGCAGAAACTCCTCCAGACCTGGGAGGAGAACTGAGGACCACGATCTGAGACAATGTCTGATGGAATCCCATGCAGACGCACGACATGGTGGACCAGGAGGTCTGCAGTCTCCTGGGCCGTCGGGAGCTTCGGGAGGGCGCATGAAGTGGGCCACCTTGGAGAACCGGTCCACTATCGTGAGGATGGTAGTCTTGCCCTGGGACGGCGGGAGGTCCGTGATGAAGTCCAGGCCGATGTGAGACCAGGGGCGATGAGGCACTGGCAGAGGCTGGAGGAGGCCTTGGGACTTTTGGTGGTCTGCTTTGCCCCTGGCACAGGTGGTGCAGGCCTGGACGTACTCCCAGACGTCGGCTTCCAGAGACGCCCACCAGAAGCGCTGCCGGACAACTGCCACGGTTCTTCGCACCCCTGGGTGGCAGGAAAGCTTGGAACCGTGACAGAAGTCCAGGACTGCAGCCCTGGCCTCTGGTGGGATGTACATTTTGCTCTTCGGTCCAGTCCCCGGGTCCGGGTTCCATGTCAGGGCCTCCCGGACGGTCTTCTCCACGTCCCAGGTGAGGGTGGCCACGACAGTGGACTCAGGGATGATGGTTTCTGTTGGGTCTGACAGCTCGGTCCTGACTTCCTCCTCGTGCACCCGGGACAGGGCGTCAGACCGTTGGTTCTTCGTCCTGGGGCGGTATGTGATCCGAAAGACAAAACGCCAGAAGAACAGTGACCAGCGGGCTTGCCTGGGGTTCAGACGCTTGGCGGTCCGGATGTACTCCAGGTTCCGATGGTCTGTGAAAACCATGAATGGTACCGAAGCTCCCTCCAACAGGTGTCTCCACTCCTCCAGAGCCTCCTTCACCACAAGAAGTTCCGATTGCCGACATCATAATTTCTTTCAGCCGGGGTCAACCTGCGGGAAAAATAGGCACATGGGTGGAGAACCTTGTCGGACTCCCCGCTCTGGGATAGCACGGCTCCTATCCCTAAGTCAGAGGCGTCCACTTCAACTATAAACTGGCGATTTGGATCGGACTGCACCAGTTCTGGTGCAGCCCAATCCAAATCACCAGAGGGTATCGGTTGTGAACCGTGATCTTGTTCAGCGCCCTGTAATCAATGCATGGACGGAGTCCGCCGTCCTTTTTGCCCACGAAAAAGAAACCAGCACCCATCGGGGAGGTGGAGTTCCGGATCAGCCCGGCAGCTAATGAGTCCCGGATGTAGGTCTCCATTGATTCTCACTCAGGACGTGAGAGGTTGTACAGCCTGCTGGACGGGTACTCAACTGTTAAAGATTTTGTATATATGTTTATCACTGTTAAACATTTGTACCTTTGTCTTTGTTCTGATAATATGTTATTGTGCTGTTTTACACCTGTCTTAAAGTAGCCCTGAGAATGTACTTGTTATTCAACTTTGCTTTAGCATGCTGGGGTCAGTCTGAACTGGGAGTGAAGAGTTGGAGGTTGTTTTTGACTGTTGTAAATTTATGACCTTGTGCTGTGCAGTACAGGAACATTCCAAGCAGATGAAGAACAGATGATAAGTACAACAGACGAGCCTGCAAGAACAGGATGTGCTGACCTCCAATGATAAGATTAAACAAAAGTTTCTCCACGCAGCTGCAATCATTAGTATACGTGCCATAAAATGTTTTGTTTTACGGGAAGAAACTTGTCTTGCGATGTTTCCCCCCACCCTTAGGACAAGTTTCACAATGTGGGTAGAGCTTCTCCTAATAAAAAGAGTGAGCGTGTAGCAGTCCACAGTGCTCTCAGTGGTACTACGTGTACGGACTGTCTGCACTCCTCGCGAGCTAAAATTGACATTCTGTCTCACTGGTGTTTCTTGACTCTGTTTGTCTTATCAAGGTTTTAAGAATGTTTGGAGGCGAAAATACCCAACATTGACTGGGGGCTACGTCCGGGATCTCAACAACACCGGAGGTGTCCGGCGGAGGTCGTCAAGTCCAGACGAAAATCCTTGGCCAAGGTCCGATCGATTGATCGTGTCTGCAATTGTCGACCGCCGTTGGCATCATCTGGTTGACGAGATTTTCCCGAAGAAGACAGACAGGAGGTCGAGTCAGTGAGTAGAATTTCTTTGTAACAGTACTGAGTGAGTGGTGATCAGATCACATAAACAGTTAAATTCCGCAAGCGATGGCGTAGAATTGTCTGTTAATGAAACACAGTTAAAGTCTGCGAGGAGGTCGGACTCCTCTACGATGGCGAGGAACGCACGTAGTTAAATTCCGAAGGAGGGTGCGGACTCCTCTGTTTATATACGTGTACCGGTAGGGAATAAAAGTGTGAAAGTGTAATTCTTTGGACAAAGTAAGTGACAACCGTGTGTGGAAGCAGAGGCAAGTGATTCCGCTTCCTACGGGGAGGTGAAAGGAATCAACCACACGACGGACTGTTAAGTGTCACGTCCAAAGACAGTGAAAACTTCAGATTTAGAACACCCTAGGTGTGCCCCCGTCTGAAGTCCAAATTATAACAAGGAATAATAAAAATGGGGGGAAAGACGTCTAAAAAGAAAGAAAATTTATCAACTGACGACTGGAAATTTATGGAAGCAAAAAATCCAAAAGCAACAAAGAAATTGGAGACCTGGATAAATAAACATGACTTTGACGGACGACTGAACCTGACCAGTATTCAGAAACTGAAGAAGGAGTTAGAACAGGAACATAAAGGTGATGAGAAAAAGAAGCAGAAAATAGGGGCAGATTTAGTGGCATTTTGGGAGGAAGAAGCAGAGAACAGACAGAAAGGAGCAGAGAAACGAAGATTAGAGAAAGCTAGGAAAAAGAAAGGGGTAGGTAAGGCAGAGGAAGATGTAATAATTCAACATAAAGAACCTGAACAACCTCAGAAACCACCGGCGGCTGGACCATCGGCAACAACGCATTCGTACCCTCCTCTACCGGAGGATGATGATGTGCCGCCACCGCAGTATGATATGGCAGCGCGACCTAAAGTAAAAAGCGAAAAACAAGAAAAGCCACAAACACGCAGTCAAACAAAAGTGCCTACAGCTCCTCCCATGGAGGAACATAGTGACCGGGAAGGTGCCTATCCTTTGATAGAAGTACCAAATCCTCGTGCAGGAACAGCAGGACATCGACCAACCATGCTCGTATATCGAACATGGAATGCTGATGATATCAAAGCAGCAGTCGACATGATACCATCACCACATGTCGATATTGAAGGATTTATGCAAGACATAGAAAATATAAGAAATTCTTACCACCTCAATGGCGTTGAAGTCCAACAAGTATGGATGAAAGCATGTGGCCCTAAATGGAGTCAGGTACGCGGAGATTGGAATCCTGTAGACCAGGATGGCGTACCGGTGCCACATGATGATCCAGTCTTGCAAACACGAGTGGAAGCTATGATTACACGAGCAAAAGGTGTGTTAGGACCAAAAATAAATTATACTGAAATTACCAGGACAACCCAGAAAGAAGGAGAGCCATGGACAGAGTTTAAATGCAGATTTGAGAGTGTATTTAGGGTCCATAGTGGCATATTGCCAGGAACACCAGTGTATGAACAACAATTGAAAAACGCACTGATCCAGCACTCCAACAAGGATATAAAAGCTTGGATACAGAAACATTGGATTGGACTGCCAACAGGCACATTGGAAGAAACACACACCCACTGTTGTCATGCAGAAGAAGTCTTAAAGCAGAAGAAGACAGGAAACAGTGACAAAGAAGTGTATGTAGCACAAGGAGATGATGAAATATATTACCAACAGGGTAACTTAAGACAGCAGAAGCAGTGGAAACGCCCCCAAAAGCCATGGCAAAACAGACAAGGTGGACAGCCACAACGTCAAGGACCATGGCAACCACGACAGCAGCACAGACAGGGAGGGCCACCACGTGGTCCCCTGATTTGTTGGAACTGTGGAAGAGAGGGACATATGTCTAGAAATTGTCCGAATCCACCTGCTGATGGAGCAGCAGGAAGAGTTCCACAATGGAATAATCCTCCACAACCACAGTATCCACAATGACTAGATTCTATAATCCATGACACCGCTTCAGACAGCGAGTCTGAGTGCGACATGGATTTATGTGCCTTACTGGGAAATCCAGTACCAAAACCGGAAGTGACTTTGTTAGTAAATGGACGACCAGTGGTATTTCTTTGTGACACAGGAGCATGTAGAACCACATGCAATGACAACATACCTGCCCATAAATTAAGCAACGAAACCTTTAGGGTTCGCTCTGCAAATGGACAAACATCAGACGTCCCTATTACTAAACCCATAACCTTGGAAGATCCATTTGGAATGACGTGTACAATGCCATTGCTGAACATGCCACAGTGTCCCGTAAATCTTCTGGGACGAGACGGATTGACTGCATTGGGCTTGTCCATAATTGTGGAACAAGGGAAATTAGTTGTTAAGCGCACAGGAGGTGTTAACATGGTGAGAGAAGAAAGCGATGACCCCACATTCCACTATTACTATACATTTGACATTTCTGAAGAAGATGCTGCAGGATGGGGTAAAGATGTCGTCTTGCAAGCGACAGCCCTACTGAAACATCCTGAACAAAAGATGTCGCCACCTGACCTGCATGTCACAATGTGGCACAAAGACACTCCAGGTCCTGATGGTGACTATGAAAACAAACTGAAAGACATTTCACCTGTGAAGCTGACAATGACAGATTTGATTCATGATGGCAATTCAACAGCTGTCATAACCGTGACAGGTGCCACTGAAGATATATTGAAATTAAGACTCACAGGCATGTCACTACATGTGTCACTTTGTAAACCATATTTGGCTGAGTGGCAAGATTTAGGTGTAATGACCATGACAGCACTATCAGTAACTGATTGGGGCAAAGTGGGACCACACACTGAGTACAGCCCTTCAACAAAATTGTACAAAATTCCAGTTAATGTGTCTCTGTTATTGAAGGCAGGAACACATATTGATGTGTCCACTTCGCAGTCCTGAGTGTTTCAGTTGAGTCCTGAAGAAGATGATCTTCTTTCTTCAGTACCATCAGGATTGTGGACAACAGGTCCTTCAGACGTAGGACTGATTAAAAATGCACAACCTGTAGTTATAAGACCAAAACAGAATACAGACCATGTGTAAGACAGTATCCGTTGAAACCTGATGCAATTGAAGGAATCAGACCAGTAATAGAGGATTTGTTAGCAGCAGGAGTAATAGTGCCATGTCCAGATTCACCATGTAACACACCCATATTTCCTGTAAAAAAGGCTCCGCCCTCAGTAGGATGGAGAATGATACAGGATCTCCAAGCTGTAAATGCTGCTGTAGTAAAAAGAGCTCCATGTGTTCCAGATCCGCACACACTGTTAAATTCATTAAGACCAAATTCTAGTTGTTTCTCTGTAATAGATATCAGTAATGCATTTTTCTCTGTACCAGTGGACCCAGTGGACACGTACTGGCTTAAGCAGGTGGACACGCCTGGCACTGCAGGATTTGAGTCCCTCTCTGTATAGTGTGTAGCCTTTGTTACTTTGGTCCCAGCTCTCTGCAGGTCATTCATCAGGTCGCTCTGTGTAGTTCTGCAATTTTTGTTCACCGTTCTCATGATCATTTTGAACCCATGGGATGACATCTTGCGTGGAGCCCCAGATCGAGGGAGATTATCAGTGGCCTTGTATGTCCTCTATTTTCTTACAATTGCTCCCACAGTTGATTTATTCACACCAACCTGCTTGACTATTGTAGATTCACTCTTACCAGCCTGGTGCACATCTACCATGTTCTTCCTGGTGTCCTTCAACAGCTCTTTGGTCTTGGTCATGGTTGAGTTTGGAGTCTGACTGTTTGAGTCTGTGGATAGGTGTCTATTATACAGATAAATATGATGAAAACTATAGCCCTCTCTCATCTTTCTAAGTAGGAGAACTTGCACAATCAGGGGCTGACTAAATACATTTTTACCCCACTGTACACGTCTGAGTCTGACTCTCTACACCCAAAGCGATCAAAGGGAATAATGTGATTATTAACCGTCAGATGACAAAGTAAAACCTCTTAAATCATTCTAGAGTCAGTTTCAAGCAGAAATGACATGATAATCTGTTAATCGCTGCTGATGCGCCGACATGACAGGACAGATCGCACCGCAGATCGCACCGCAACACCGGGTTCACATATGCACAGACTAGTGTAGATGGTCACTCAGTCTAGGGGAGCGCTGAGCCCCTGACACCGGGTCTCGACTTTTACATCCAGGCATCGCAAAAGCTCGATGTGCACACAAGCAACCTACCACAGCACCTCATGGATTTTCAAATGCGGCTATTCCTCGAATTCTAAGACATTTCCTAGAATTTTCCCTTGGTAAAATAAAAGTTATTCACAAAGCATCTTTGGCCTTAAGAGAGATTCTTGTCGTGTACTTTTAATCGGTACTCAGGAAGAAATAAAGGCTCGTCAGACCAACCTGCAGTACACAACTCTGTCTTGTTCTTTTATTCTTGTTTGTCTCCTCACAACATACCCCCTGACGCCACACCGCCCCCACATGGTAACATGCCTCACTTAACTCCCATAGCAATAACCCATACTATGAATCAACCACAAATAACACCACATCTCCCCTTTCTAGAGAACAAAGGGTAGACTACCTTTGTCTCATCAGACCTTAGAGGACTATTCTGCCTCCTTTGAAAGAAAGGTCTGTCCCTGTCTTAATCCTGAACAGAACACTGTAACCATAGACTCTTCAGTGGTTATTCAATCTAATCCAATCAAATGCTTGATTACTGTTTCTTTAATTATTCAGTATCAACGTAAAGTGCTCAAAACTACCCCAAATAGTAGTAACATAAAATGTCCATCACGTAAAATAAAATAGGGGTTTCTTTCTTTTTTCTCAATACTTCCACATTTCAGGTTTGGTATTGTCCTTTTTGTTAGACAACAGTTTATAATTTGAGCCTAAAAGGTTTAACAATGGCTCTCCCAGACCTGATTCTGGGAACAAGAGTCTCTGCAGGTGAGACTTGGGGTACCACAGCAGGTGAGCAGGACGCCGGTGTTGGAGATGGCTCTGGCTCCTGCTGTGGCAGTAGTGAACCTCTGTTTTGTGCTGGTGTGTGTAGAGGTATTAGGTGCTGACGATTTTGTCTCACCACCCCCTGAGGTAAACCCACCAAGTATGACCTCAGAGTGGTGTGGTGCTGGAGTACAGTTCCAGAAACCTTCGCGTTCGTTTCCCATACCCGCTGTCCTGGTGACAGATTACTAAGAGCGCGGGCACGGTGGCGCCTGTTGTAGTTCCCAGCATCTGCCAACTCCCTCTCCTTTTCTTCCCTGACGAACGTGATGCTGTCAGGCAGCGCAGGGTCCAGCTGAGAGGGAAGAGTCAGCACCATGGTGTGAAGGCGTCGGCCCATGAGGAGCTGAGCCAGACTGTATCCACACTGGAGAGGTGTGGCCCTATAGGAGAGCAGAGCCAGGTAGGGGTCTGCTGACCTTTTCGGGAGGTTTTTCACAGTCTGGACTGCCCGTTCTGCTTCACCATTACTGTTGTGAAAGTGTAGTGACACAGACCCACAACAGGGGGCGTTAATGAACGGACAATGGATGAGCCAAAAAGTAACAATTTAATGTTGTGAATTGCACAAGGAAATACAATCACAGAATTTGTATGCAATCAATATACAAAGGTGACGTGTGGGCAGGCTTGAGGATAGAAGACGTCTGTCCAGAGAAGAGCCGGATCCCACACGGCTTCCACCGCCAGCGGATCTGAAGAACACCGGAGCCGCCAAGTCCCGAGTCCCAGGTGGCCACCGTCTCCAGCTGTCAGACCAGGTACTGCTGGCAGAAACAGAAACAGTTAATGGTGGGTGTGAGAAGACACACCCAGTAATCGTACCTTGCTCAGTTCCTCCGGGAGGGAGAATCTCCACCTCCAGATACAATGTCACCCGTGCAACTCCTGTTGGTCTCCTTCCTGGATGGAGTGAGAGGCGAAGACCGTCGTCCTCTCACTGTCCGCCAATCCAGCCTTCAATAGACTCCGCAGGAACACGGCTGCACACAGACCACTGTTTTCAGACAATGAATAAACACAGCAGAGAAAATTACCTCGAGTGGTAGATGATTTCTCGGCGAGGAGGTGGAGTTGCAGTCCGGCCTTTATAGTGATGGTGATGAGTGACAGCTGGTGCTGATAAGTGACAGCTGTTACTCCCAGTGGCTCCGACGCCCTCTCGTGCTTGGAGCCCGCACTCCAAGCAGGGCGCCATCTGGTGGTGGTAGGCCAGCAGTACCTCCTCTTCAGCGGCCCACACAACAGGACCCCCCCTCAATGGGCGCCTCCTGGCGCCCGACCAGGCTTGTCCGGGTGCCGCCGGTAGAAGTCAGCCAGGAGGGCCGGGTCCAGGATGAAGCTCCTCTTCACCCAGGAGCGTTCTTTGGGTCCATACCCCTCCCAGTCTACCAAATACTGGAACCCCCGGCCCTTCCGACGGATGTCCAGGAGCCGGCACACAGTCCAAGCCGGCTCCCCGTCAATGATCCGGGCAGGTGGCGGCGCCAGTCCAGGGGCACAGAGAGGAGAGGTGTGGCAGGGTTTGAGTCGTGACACGTGAAAAAACCGGGTGAGAAGCTAAAGCTGCCAGCTTCACTGCGGCAGGACTGAGGACTTTTAGGATGGTGAAGGGTGCTATGAATCTATCCTTAAGTTTGTGGGATTCCACCTGCAGGGGGATGTCCTTTGTAGATAGCCAGACCGCCTGCCCGGGCTGATACGTAGGGGCCGGGGCACGCCGGCGGTCTGCATGGGCCTTAGCCCTTGTCCGAGCGTTGAGCAGGGCAGAGCGGGCAGTACGTCACACCCGATGGCACCTCCTCAGATGGGCCTGGACCGAGGGCACCCCGACCTCTCCCTCCACTAGCGGAAATAATGGGGGCTGGTACCCCAAACATACCTCGAATGGGGAGAGGCCGGTGGCAGAGGACACTTGGCTATTATGAGCATACTCGATCCAGGCCAGATGGTCACTCCAGGCCGTCGGGTGCGCGGAGGTCATGCAGCGGAGGGCCTGCTCCAATTCTTGATTCGTCCGCTCTGCCTGCCAGTTCGTCTGGGGGTGGTACACGGACGAGAGACTTATGGTGGCCCCCAGTTCCCTGCAGAAACTCCTCCAGACCTGGGAGGAGAACTGAGGACCACGATCTGAGACAATGTCTGATGGAATCCCATGCAGACGCACGACATGGTGGACCAGGAGGTCTGCAGTCTCCTGGGCCGTCGGGAGCTTCGGGAGGGCGCATGAAGTGGGCCACCTTGGAGAACCGGTCCACTATCGTGAGGATGGTAGTCTTGCCCTGGGACGGCGGGAGGTCCGTGATGAAGTCCAGGCCGATGTGAGACCAGGGGCGATGAGGCACTGGCAGAGGCTGGAGGAGGCCTTGGGACTTTTGGTGGTCCGCTTTGCCCCTGGCACAGGTGGTGCAGGCCTGGACGTACTCCCAGACGTCGGCTTCCAGAGACGCCCACCAGAAGCGCTGCCGGACAACTGCCACGGTTCTTCGCACCCCTGGGTGGCAGGAAAGCTTGGAACCGTGACAGAAGTCCAGGACTGCAGCCCTGGCCTCTGGTGGGATGTACATTTTGCTCTTCGGTCCAGTCCCCGGGTCCGGGTTCCATGTCAGGGCCTCCCGGACGGTCTTCTCCACGTCCCAGGTGAGGGTGGCCACGACAGTGGACTCAGGGATGATGGTTTCTGTTGGGTCTGACAGCTCGGTCCTGACTTCCTCCTCGTGCACCCGGGACAGGGCGTCAGACCGTTGGTTCTTCGTCCTGGGGCGGTATGTGATCCGAAAGACAAAACGCCAGAAGAACAGTGACCAGCGGGCTTGCCTGGGGTTCAGACGCTTGGCGGTCCGGATGTACTCCAGGTTCCGATGGTCTGTGAAAACCATGAATGGTACCGAAGCTCCCTCCAACAGGTGTCTCCACTCCTCCAGAGCCTCCTTCACCACAAGAAGTTCCGATTGCCGACATCATAATTTCTTTCAGCCGGGGTCAACCTGCGGGAAAAATAGGCACATGGGTGGAGAACCTTGTCGGACTCCCCGCTCTGGGATAGCACGGCTCCTATCCCTGAGTCAGAGGCGTCCACTTCAACTATAAACTGGCGATTTGGATCGGACTGCACCAGTTCTGGTGCAGCCCAATCCAAATCACCAGAGGGTATCGGTTGTGAACCGTGATCTTGTTCAGCGCCCTGTAATCAATGCATGGACGGAGTCCGCCGTCCTTTTTGCCCACGAAAAAGAAACCAGCACCCATCGGGGAGGTGGAGTTCCGGATCAGCCCGGCAGCTAATGAGTCCCGGATGTAGGTCTCCATTGATTCTCACTCAGGACGTGAGAGGTTGTACAGCCTGCTGGACGGGTACTCAACTGTTAAAGATTTTGTATATATGTTTATCACTGTTAAACATTTGTACCTTTGTCTTTGTTCTGATAATATGTTATTGTGCTGTTTTACACCTGTCTTAAAGTAGCCCTGAGAATGTACTTGTTATTCAACTTTGCTTTAGCATGCTGGGGTCAGTCTGAACTGGGAGTGAAGAGTTGGAGGTTGTTTTTGACTGTTGTAAATTTATGACCTTGTGCTGTGCAGTACAGGAACATTCCAAGCAGATGAAGAACAGATGATAAGTACAACAGACGAGCCTGCAAGAACAGGATGTGCTGACCTCCAATGATAAGATTAAACAAAAGTTTCTCCACGCAGCTGCAATCATTAGTATACGTGCCATAAAATGTTTTGTTTTACGGGAAGAAACTTGTCTTGCGATGTTTCCCCCCACCCTTAGGACAAGTTTCACAATGTGGGTAGAGCTTCTCCTAATAAAAAGAGTGAGCGTGTAGCAGTCCACAGTGCTCTCAGTGGTACTACGTGTACGGACTGTCTGCACTCCTCGCGAGCTAAAATTGACATTCTGTCTCACTGGTGTTTCTTGACTCTGTTTGTCTTATCAAGGTTTTAAGAATGTTTGGAGGCGAAAATACCCAACATTGACTGGGGGCTACGTCCGGGATCTCAACAACACCGGAGGTGTCCGGCGGAGGTCGTCAAGTCCAGACGAAAATCCTTGGCCAAGGTCCGATCGATTGATCGTGTCTGCAATTGTCGACCGCCGTTGGCATCATCTGGTTGACGAGATTTTCCCGAAGAAGACAGACAGGAGGTCGAGTCAGTGAGTAGAATTTCTTTGTAACAGTACTGAGTGAGTGGTGATCAGATCACATAAACAGTTAAATTCCGCAAGCGATGGCGTAGAATTGTCTGTTAATGAAACACAGTTAAAGTCTGCGAGGAGGTCGGACTCCTCTACGATGGCGAGGAACGCACGTAGTTAAATTCCGAAGGAGGGTGCGGACTCCTCTGTTTATATACGTGTACCGGTAGGGAATAAAAGTGTGAAAGTGTAATTCTTTGGACAAAGTAAGTGACAACCGTGTGTGGAAGCAGAGGCAAGTGATTCCGCTTCCTACGGGGAGGTGAAAGGAATCAACCACACGACGGACTGTTAAGTGTCACGTCCAAAGACAGTGAAAACTTCAGATTTAGAACACCCTAGGTGTGCCCCCGTCTGAAGTCCAAATTATAACAAGGAATAATAAAAATGGGGGGAAAGACGTCTAAAAAGAAAGAAAATTTATCAACTGACGACTGGAAATTTATGGAAGCAAAAAATCCAAAAGCAACAAAGAAATTGGAGACCTGGATAAATAAACATGACTTTGACGGACGACTGAACCTGACCAGTATTCAGAAACTGAAGAAGGAGTTAGAACAGGAACATAAAGGTGATGAGAAAAAGAAGCAGAAAATAGGGGCAGATTTAGTGGCATTTTGGGAGGAAGAAGCAGAGAACAGACAGAAAGGAGCAGAGAAACGAAGATTAGAGAAAGCTAGGAAAAGAAAGGGGTAGGTAAGGCAGAGGAAGATGTAATAATTCAACATAAAGAACCTGAACAACCTCAGAAACCACCGGCGGCTGGACCATCGGCAACAACGCATTCGTACCCTCCTCTACCGGAGGATGATGATGTGCCGCCACCGCAGTATGATATGGCAGCGCGACCTAAAGTAAAAAGCGAAAAAACAAGAAAAGCCACAAACACGCAGTCAAACAAAAGTGCCTACAGCTCCTCCCATGGAGGAACATAGTGACCGGGAAGGTGCCTATCCTTTGATAGAAGTACCAAATCCTCGTGCAGGAACAGCAGGACATCGACCAACCATGCTCGTATATCGAACATGGAATGCTGATGATATCAAAGCAGCAGTCGACATGATACCATCACCACATGTCGATATTGAAGGATTTATGCAAGACATAGAAAATATAAGAAATTCTTACCACCTCAATGGCGTTGAAGTCCAACAAGTATGGATGAAAGCATGTGGCCCTAAATGGAGTCAGGTACGCGGAGATTGGAATCCTGTAGACCAGGATGGCGTACCGGTGCCACATGATGATCCAGTCTTGCAAACACGAGTGGAAGCTATGATTACACGAGCAAAAGGTGTGTTAGGACCAAAAATAAATTATACTGAAATTACCAGGACAACCCAGAAAGAAGGAGAGCCATGGACAGAGTTTAAATGCAGATTTGAGAGTGTATTTAGGGTCCATAGTGGCATATTGCCAGGAACACCAGTGTATGAACAACAATTGAAAAACGCACTGATCCAGCACTCCAACAAGGATATAAAAGCTTGGATACAGAAACATTGGATTGGACTGCCAACAGGCACATTGGAAGAAACACACACCCACTGTTGTCATGCAGAAGAAGTCTTAAAGCAGAAGAAGACAGGAAACAGTGACAAAGAAGTGTATGTAGCACAAGGAGATGATGAAATATATTACCAACAGGGTAACTTAAGACAGCAGAAGCAGTGGAAACGCCCCCAAAAGCCATGGCAAAACAGACAAGGTGGACAGCCACAACGTCAAGGACCATGGCAACCACGACAGCAGCACAGACAGGGAGGGCCACCACGTGGTCCCCTGATTTGTTGGAACTGTGGAAGAGAGGGACATATGTCTAGAAATTGTCCGAATCCACCTGCTGATGGAGCAGCAGGAAGAGTTCCACAATGGAATAATCCTCCACAACCACAGTATCCACAATGACTAGATTCTATAATCCATGACACCGCTTCAGACAGCGAGTCTGAGTGCGACATGGATTTATGTGCCTTACTGGGAAATCCAGTACCAAAACCGGAAGTGACTTTGTTAGTAAATGGACGACCAGTGGTATTTCTTTGTGACACAGGAGCATGTAGAACCACATGCAATGACAACATACCTGCCCATAAATTAAGCAACGAAACCTTTAGGGTTCGCTCTGCAAATGGACAAACATCAGACGTCCCTATTACTAAACCCATAACCTTGGAAGATCCATTTGGAATGACGTGTACAATGCCATTGCTGAACATGCCACAGTGTCCCGTAAATCTTCTGGGACGAGACGGATTGACTGCATTGGGCTTGTCCATAATTGTGGAACAAGGGAAATTAGTTGTTAAGCGCACAGGAGGTGTTAACATGGTGAGAGAAGAAAGCGATGACCCCACATTCCACTATTACTATACATTTGACATTTCTGAAGAAGATGCTGCAGGATGGGGTAAAGATGTCGTCTTGCAAGCGACAGCCCTACTGAAACATCCTGAACAAAAGATGTCGCCACCTGACCTGCATGTCACAATGTGGCACAAAGACACTCCAGGTCCTGATGGTGACTATGAAAACAAACTGAAAGACATTTCACCTGTGAAGCTGACAATGACAGATTTGATTCATGATGGCAATTCAACAGCTGTCATAACCGTGACAGGTGCCACTGAAGATATATTGAAATTAAGACTCACAGGCATGTCACTACATGTGTCACTTTGTAAACCATATTTGGCTGAGTGGCAAGATTTAGGTGTAATGACCATGACAGCACTATCAGTAACTGATTGGGGCAAAGTGGGACCACACACTGAGTACAGCCCTTCAACAAAATTGTACAAAATTCCAGTTAATGTGTCTCTGTTATTGAAGGCAGGAACACATATTGATGTGTCCACTTCGCAGTCCTGAGTGTTTCAGTTGAGTCCTGAAGAAGATGATCTTCTTTCTTCAGTACCATCAGGATTGTGGACAACAGGTCCTTCAGACGTAGGACTGATTAAAAATGCACAACCTGTAGTTATAAGACCAAAAACAGAATACAGACCATGTGTAAGACAGTATCCGTTGAAACCTGATGCAATTGAAGGAATCAGACCAGTAATAGAGGATTTGTTAGCAGCAGGAGTAATAGTGCCATGTCCAGATTCACCATGTAACACACCCATATTTCCTGTAAAAAAGGCTCCGCCCTCAGTAGGATGGAGAATGATACAGGATCTCCAAGCTGTAAATGCTGCTGTAGTAAAAAGAGCTCCATGTGTTCCAGATCCGCACACACTGTTAAATTCATTAAGACCAAATTCTAGTTGTTTCTCTGTAATAGATATCAGTAATGCATTTTTCTCTGTACCAGTGGACCCAGATAGTCAGTTCTGGTTTGCTTTTACCTTTAAAGGACAACGATATACATTTACCAGATTACCGCAGGGTTATGCAGAGAGTCCAACTATTTATTCTCAAGTCATGTCAGCATGTTTAGCCAATTTCGTTCCACCGGCAGATAGCCAACTATTAGTGTATGTTGATGACATTTTGATTGCTTCTGACACACGAGAAAACTGCATAACTGACACAGTAGCATTATTGTGTTTCTTATTTGATAATGGCCACAAAGTGAGTAAAAACAAAGTTCAGTTGTGTAGGGATAAAGTAAAATATTTAGGACATGAATTATCAGTCACAGGGCGTACTATCCTGTCTGACAGGAAGGAAGCGATTTTACATGCTCCAAAACCACAAACCAAAAAACAGATGATGTCATTTCTTGAACTGACTAATTACTGCAGGGCATGGATCCCTTGCTATGCAGAACTGACTAGTCCACTTTCTGATTTGATATACAAAGATGATATTTCAATGTCAACCGTGTTGGAATGGAACAAAGATGCTGAGGAAGCTTTTGTGAAAGTGGAACAAACATTAGTGTCATCCACAGTTTTGGCACTACCAGATTATAGTAAACCATTCATTCAAACAGTAGATTGTAAGAATAAGTTCATGACTAGTGTTTTGGTACAAGCATATGGTTCAAAATTAAGGCCAGTCGCCTACTACTCATCTAAACTGGATGCAGTGGCAAGTGCTCTACCACCATGTGTGCAAGCTGTTATTGCAGCCTCCATGGCTGTTCAAAGTAGCAGTAATGTTGTTCTATTCCATCAGCTGACATTGAAAGTTCCACATGCAGTTTCAGCACTTCTGTTGCAAACAAACATGACCTTCTTATCTCCAGCAAGACATCTTTCGTGTATGTCGTTGCTATTATCACAACCACATCTTACTATAGAACGGTGTACAACATTGAATCCGTCGACATTGATGCCTTTACCTGAGGATGGTGAACCGCACAATTGTCTCGATGTAGCAACAGTTTGTATGAAGGCTCGCGCTGATCTACTGGATACGCCCATCCCACACAGTACAATTGTGTATGTGGATGGTTCCTCCACTAAAAATGCTTATGGACGAACACAATCTGGATATGCTGTTGTCACAAATTCCGAAGTATTGGATTCTACTTCATTGCCATCGTCATTCGCAGCGCAAGCAGCTGAATTAGTTGCTTTAACTGCAGCTTGTCATTTGTTTAAAGGAAAAGCTGTGACAATCTATACGGACAGCCAGTACGCTTTCAGCACAGTGCATGTGTTTGCAAAGTTGTGGGAAGCGCGTGGGATGGTGACGTCGTCTGGAAAACCGGTAACTCATGCCACACTTCTAACTGCACTACTGAAAGCTGTCAAATTGCCAAAACAGATTGCTATATGCAAATGTGCGGCTCACACCAAAGGATCTGATGTCGTTTCAAAAGGAAATGATTTCGCTGACAAAACCGCAAAGGCAGCAGCAGCTTCCTCTATTTTTGTTGTACAGGAAACCACTCCAGATTTGCATTTAGGTCACACACTGCTTGCTGACATGCAACAACAGGCACCTGAAAAGGAAAAACAAATGTGGTTAAACAAAGGAGCTACATTCGCAAATGATTTGTACTTATGACCACAAAAGAAACCCATATTGCCAAAAAATATGTTTAAATGGGCAGCTATCATGAGCCATGGCATGACGCATGTCTCATCAGGGGGTATGTTATCGCAATTACAATCTATTTTTTTGTCTTTATGGGTTTGATGCATATGCAAAACAGCATTGTAGAGCATGCATGACATGTGCAAAACACAACTCACAAGGCAATTTGAGACCCCAAAGAGGCAAATTTCCAACACCACAATATCCATTTCAAGTGATTCATATGGATTATATACAGTTGAGTAAACATGAAGGGAAGGAATTTTGTTTAGTCATAATTGATGCCTTCTCAAAATGGGTAGAATTGTTCCCCACAAAACATGCAGATGCACTTACAGTGGCTAAAGCATTGTGCAAAGACATCATTCCACGATTTGGAATACCAGAAACAGTCTATTCAGATAATGGAGCGCACTTTGTTAATACAATAGTGCAATATGTAGGAGAAGCGCTACAGATTAATCTCAAAAATCACTGTGCTTATCATCCACAAAGTGCCGGATTAGTGGAAAGGATGAATGGGACAGTAAAAAACAGACTTAGAAAGACAATGGAGGAAACAGGCAGACCATGGACACATTGTATAGATTTGGTGAAGATGTACATAAACATAACTTGTATCACGGGTTTGACACCTTATGAAACATTGTTTGGAAGAAAATATCGACTACCATATTATGGGCAAATTTGGGATGTACCTGAGGAAGCCAATTTGGCAGATTACATGAGGAAGATGTTAGAAAGACAACGAGGGAGAGTTTCAAACACTGATGATCCCATTTCTCCACAGGATGACCCTAAAGTGGTACCTGGAGACTGGGTGTTGATAAGAAGCATCAAGAGAAAACACTGGCATTCACCTAAGTGGGAAGGGCCCCATCAAGTACTACTCACAACACCCACAGCTTTGAAAATTGGGGAAAGAAGTACATGGATTCATTTAACTCACTGTAAGAAAGTCATTTCTGCAGACACAGACAAACAGTAAGAACAGTAGGATAAGACTAGTAATAGTGTGTGAGCTTGGTGTTAAGATCCAGGTTAGACACGAAAGCTAGCAGAAGACTTTAGAAACCACTGTTCTGAACATAGGTGTGCTGTAGTGTGTAGAAATGACGAAAGTAAAAAACAAAAAGAACAAGGGTCCCTGGACCCCATGGACAGTCCTTATTATGCTACTTTTCTTTTTTGGATTAGGCTTATTATTGAAAGCCATAAGTGTCGGACATGATAATACAGGACACATCAACAAACTAAATAGGCCAAGGAGAGAGGAAGGCACAGTATACAACGCTTCAGTACATAAATGCAATAATAATAATGCTTATCGCTTTGGCGTACAAGTCTGCATACCAAAAAATTCTACAGTGATCGTTTCTGTACCTTATGGTTCTTTAACACATGGAAGGTGGGATGGACAATCAGGAGCATGGTACGGGAATGGTCACAAGTGGTATTTGACGAATAATCAACAGGATCACAGATGGGATACCCTGGTGGCCGATAGATGGAATACTTGGACACCCGGTTGGGCACGAACCGGGTGGGCTAAGTATCAAAGCCAATTCCTCAAAATGTATCAGACTGACGACAATTTATTCATTGCAATAAATACAACGGCAACAGGGAGTATTTTTCCACCAGGGCAGACGGGTGATTGCTGGTTGTTCCTCCTCTGGGTAGAAAAGTCAGGCCAGGATCCTTATTTCTTCTTCTTTGTTTGTGAGCATGATCAAATACCGGAACCAATACTAACCGCATTAACAAAAACGAAAGGAGTTTCGATTAAGAGTACAAAAGGAATGAAAACAGATGACTGGTTCCTAGTAACTACAGGAATTAGTGGGCAGAATAATAATTGGCTTTTAATGGCAGAACAAGCAGGACTAGCTACAAAGAAGGACTGTGTTGTATGTATGGGACCCAGACCTATATTACAGGTAATACCGGCAGCATTACCCAAAGACTGTCTGTTGACTGTAATGACACAGACATACATTGCAGCAAACAACAATTGTTCTAAGTGGGACAAGATCTATCCATTGACCAAATTGACTAAGATTAAACCTTTATTTTCAAGCAAAGTTGGGCATGCTAACCATACATGTGTAAACTTGACAGGGACAAGTAAGACTTTGGGTAGCTTAAACCACACTGCCTGGTGTAAGGATGTGGTCCACAGTAATTCCACATTCAAACCTGTCAGTAGGAGTGATGTATGGTGGTGGTGTGGTGATAACAGAATTTTTGACAGACTGCCAAGAAATGTGTCAGGTTATTGTGCATTTATATCATTATTGTTACCAGTTAAAGCCATACCCATGACACCTGAAGAAGTCATGACATATACAGCCTCTCTCATTCCTGAAGACTGGCAGAAAGGCATAACCAGACATAGAGTAAAAAGAGATTGGAAAGGAGTGGGAGATCCAACATATATTGATGCGATAGGAGTCCCCAGAGGAGTGCCTGACGAGTATAAACTGGCTGATCAGATAGCAGCTGGATTCGAATCCTCCATCTGTTGGTGGTGTTCAATTAATAAGAACGTGGACAGAATAAACTACATCCACTACAATGTACAGAAATTAGGAAATTGGACTGAGGAAGGATTTAACGCTGTCCATTCACAGTTAGAAGCCACGTCCATTATGGCCTTCCAGAACCGTATTGCTCTGGATATGTTGTTGGCAGAAAAAGGAGGTGTTTGTGACATGTTCGGAGAACAATGCTGCACATTCATTCCCAACAACACAGCTGCAGATGGCAGCCTCACTCAAGCCATCGACGGTCTGAGGACGTTGAACAGGAAGATGAAAGAGCACAGTGGAGTAAACACCGAAGGCTGGGATTGGTGGCTGGAAGGGATGGGAAAATGGAGGTCTTTGATTTCTTCACTATTAGTGTCTATAGCAGTGTTTGCTGCGATTCTGACATTGTGTGGATGTTGTTGTATTCCGTGTGTACGTGGACTTATTAATCGAATGATCACAACAGCAATAGGGCCAGGAATGCCCACTTCGGCTACATACCCTCTCCTTGGATCTGAAGCAGAGGACAATGACGAGGATGAAGATGACCACAATGATGACTGAGAGCAAGGAGTTCATGAACTTTTCCCTGACCGAACTAAGTATGGTGACCCAGACACCGATGATGATGAAGACGATGACATAACCTCTGGGGTGTACGCCTGTAGAACATACCATGATGAACCTCTTGGTGAAAATCTCGCAAAAGAAGTGCTAAGCTGGGTGATAACTACTATATGTTTAACAGGCGATAAATAGGAGGGAAATGTTAAAGATTTTGTATATATGTTTATCACTGTTAAACATTTGTACCTTTGTCTTTGTTCTGATAATATGTTATTGTGCTGTTTTACACCTGTCTTAAAGTAGCCCTGAGAATGTACTTGTTATTCAACTTTGCTTTAGCATGCTGGGGTCAGTCTGAACTGGGAGTGAAGAGTTGGAGGTTGTTTTTGACTGTTGTAAATTTATGACCTTGTGCTGTGCAGTACAGGAACATTCCAAGCAGATGAAGAACAGATGATAAGTACAACAGACAAGCCTGCAAGAACAGGATGTGCTGACCTCCAATGATAAGATTAAACAAAAGTTTCTCCACGCAGCTGCAATCATTAGTATACGTGCCATAAGATGTTTTGTTTTACGGGAAGAAACTTGTCTTGCGATGTTTCCCCCCACCCTTAGGACAAGTTTCACAATGTGGGTAGAGCTTCTCCTAATAAAAAGAGTGAGCGTGTAGCAGTCCACAGTGCTCTCAGTGGTACTACGTGTACGGACTGTCTGCACTCCTCGCAAGCTAAAATTGACATTCTGTCTCACTGGTGTTTCTTGACTCTGTTTGTCTTATCAAGGTTTTAAGAATGTTTGGAGGCGAAAATACCCAACATCAACGCCCGGGATCAAATCAATGGCACAATTGTATGGACGGTGCGGGGGAAGGGTGAGCGCCAGATCTTTGCTGAAAACGTCAGCAAGATCGTGGTACTCACTTGGCACCGCCATCAGATTGGGGGGGACTTTAACCTCCTCACTAGCTGTCACACCAGGCGGAACCGAGGATCCGAGACATTCCCGGTGGCAGGTTTTGCTCCATTGAACCACAACCCCAGACGGCCAATCAATCCGGGGATTGTGTTTTAACACCCATGGAAAACCCAAAATCACTCAGGAGGTAGAAGGTGTTACATAAAACACAATCTCCTCCCTGTGATTACCAGACACCACCAATGTCACTGGCTATGTCTGGTGTGTGATTAATGGAAGAAGGGTGCCATCTAGTGCCCGTACCTTCAAAGGTGAAGGTAGAGCCACTAGAGGGAGCCCGACTTCCCTTGCCCATCTGCTGTCCAGCAGATTCCCCTCCGACCCCGTGTCCACCAGTGCTGGGGCGTGAAGGGTTAGATCCCCACTCAGGATCGTGACTGGGATGCGTGCAGATTTTCGGGGTCTCCCCGCGTGGGTATTGTGACCCACCCTTAGCCCAGTCTCTAAGGACAAGTGCTGCTGTATTGACCGTTTGGGGCAGTTTTTCTGCGTGTGCTCGGTTGAGCTGCAGAGAAAACACTCCCCATGGACCAGCCTCCTTTGTCTCTGATCTGATCTCATTTTGGTCCTGCTCGTTTCCCTAACAACGGCAGCAGGGGGAGCTGTCGTCACGTGGAGTACCCTGGCTGTGGAGCGTGGGGAAGACGGCTCCCTTTTGGACCCGGGAGGAAGAGGGACGGCTTGTGCCTGACCACGCCCTTCGTCTCGCTCCCGTCGGTGTTATGTTAATCGGTTGTCTAACCGTATTACCAGGTCGATAAGCCCGTCTAAATCCCGCGGCTCGTCCTTCGCCACCAGGTGCTCCTTAAGGACCAGAGACAGTCCGTTTACGAAGGCGGCACGGAGCGCAACAGCATTCCAGCCGGCTCGCGCTGCCGCAATGCGAAAGTCAACTGCATACTTAGCTGCGCTCCGGCACCCCTGTCTTATCGACAGCAGCATGCTTGAAGCGTGCCTCTATGAGGGTGGTCGAACACCTGTCTGAACTCCCTCACAAACCCAGTATATGTCGTTAGGAGCCATGAATTTTGCTCCCAGAGTGCCGTGGCCCAGGTGCGTGCCTCTCCTCGAAGCAAATTTATTACGTAAGCCACCCGGCTGGCGTCTGACTCGTACATGACGGGACGCTGTGAAAAGACAAGCGAGCACTACATTAAGAAGTCCGCGCACGTCTCGACACAGCCTCCGTATGGCTCCGGAGGGCTTATGTAAGCTTCAGGGGATGGTGGGGGGGGTGTCGTTGAACGACCAGCGGAATGTCTGTTTCAGGCCTCCGGTTAGCAGGAGGAGGTGCTGCAGCAGCGCCCTGAGCACGCGCTTCCACCTGGGCGGTGAGAGCCTCCATCCTCCGATTGAGAATAACATTCTGCTCAGTGACTAAGTCCAACCGAGCAGTGAAAGCGGTTAAGATTTGCTGCAGCTCACCTAACATGCCTCCTGCTGACGCCTGTTCACCTCGCTCTTCCATTGGCTGTTCAAGCGATGGTTGACGCCCCTCGGGATCCATGACGCTGGCCGAGAAATCCTGTTGTGAAAGTGTAGTGACACGGACCCACAACAGGGGGCGTTAATGAACGGACAATGGATGAGCCAAAAAGTAACAATTTAATGTTGTGACTTGCACAACAAAATACAGACAATCACAGAATTTGTATGCAATCAATATACAAAGGTGACGTGTGGGCAGGCTCGAGGATAGAAGACGTCTGTCCAGAGAAGAACCGGAGCCGGATCCCACACGGCTTCCACCACCAGCGGATCTGAAGAACACCGGAGCTGCCAAGTCCCGAGTCCCAGGTGGCCACCGTCTCCAGCTGTCAGACCAGGTACTGCTGGCAGAAACAGAAACAGTTAATGGTGGGTGTGAGAAGACACACCCAGTAATCGTCCCTTGCTCAGTTCCTCCAGGAGGGAGAATCTCCACCTCCAGATACAATGTCACCCGTGCAGCTCCTGTTGGTCTCCTTCCTGGATGGAGTGAGAGGCGAAGACCGTCGTCCTCTCTCTGTCTGCCAATCCAGCCTTCAATAGACCCCGCAGGAACACGGCTGCACACAGACCACTGTTTCCAGACAATGAATAAACACAGCAGAGAAAATTACCTCGAGTGGTAGGTGATTTCTCGGCGAGGAGGTGGAGTTGCAGTCCGGCCTTTATAGTGATGGTGATGAGTGACAGCTGGTGCTGATAACTGACAGCTGTCACTCCCAGCAGCTCCGACGCCCTCTCGTGCTTAGAGCACGCACTCCAAGCAGGGCGCCATCTGGTGGTGGTGGGCCAGCAGTACCTCCTCTTCAGCGGCCCACACAACAATTACTCTGCTTGTAATGTGCCTGAATCTATATCAAAATTGCAAAGGAAGTGAAGATTTGTTCAGAAAACTGTGGTCAGTTATCTGACATCAGGACGTCCGGGATGCCATGGCGAGCGAAGACTGACTTTAAACAATGATGCCCATGGAGATAAGTGTGCGATCTCAACATACCTGGAGAGGTAATGAACAACAAGCAAGTATGTTTTTCTCCCCAGGACAAACAGGTCTGCCCCCAACTTTTACCATGGTCTTTCAGGGCACTCTGATGGCATAAGTGGCTCTTTGGAATTGTGTCGCTTGCTGGCTGTGTCCCGGCCACCACACAGACTGACATACTCGTGCTTTGCACTTCACGAAACCAAGGTGTCCTTCATGTAGTTTAGCAAGAACATCATTCCGCATTGCTGAAAGTATTACGAGTCACGTGTCTTTCAGCAGTAAGCCGTCTTTCACTGTGAGTGTAGCCCGCTCTGGCCAGTAGTTTTTCAGCACTAGTTCCTGTTTTGCATGCGCTTGCCATCCTTCTATGCATAGTGTCATGACACGTGAGCAGACACTGTCGGCTTTCAGCTGCTCTTTCAGATTTTCCAAGTATGATGAGCTGACGCATAGACCTTCAATAACACAGTCCACGTAAATATTGGTGCTCTCCATTAGCTCCTGCTCATCAGTGGACATACATGATTTCACAGGTGAGCGTGACAGTGTGTCCACTTGTCCACAGTGACTTTCCTAGTACATGTTCAATAGAATATGAGTAGCGCATTAGCCTCATCCTGAAGCGCTGTATTCTCAGTGGTAAAAGATCCAATGCTTGAACTCCAAGCAGACTAAGAAGGGTTTTATGGTTGGTCTCCAACAAAAATGCTTCCCTATGAGGAAATCTCAGAACCGTTCACAGGCCCATGTGAGGCCCAGGGCCTCCTTCTCTACCTGTGCGTATCGTTGCTCGGTTGGAGTGAGCAACCGGGAAGCATAAGCCACAGCCTTTCATTCTCCATCCCACCTCTGAAGAAGAACGCCCCCCCAAGCCATATGATGATGCATCGGCAGATACTTTGGTGTATCTGGGCCTGGGCTGTACACGGCGAGTACAAGGTGGAGAGGACAGAGCTTTCTTTAGCACTGCAAATGCTGCTGCCTGGTCCACATCCCAGACCCAGATGTTTTTCTTCCAGAGAAGGTTGCGGAGCAGTTTATCTTTTTCCACTAACTTGGGAATAAACTTTCCCAGCTGGTTGACCATACTGAGAAAACGCCTTAACTCACTCACATTTGTGGTGCTGCCATGTCCTGTGATGGCCTCTAACTCACTCACATTTGTGGGTGCTACCATGTCTGTGATGGCCTCTGTCTTTCTTGGGTCAGGGTGAATGCCTGCGGTTGTGATGATATGGCCAAGAAAGGCTATCTCGCTCTTAGAGAGTTCACACTTGTCCACATTTAGTGTGATGCTCGCTTTTTCCAATCTTTGAAGCATGGCGTGAAGTCGAGTGTCATGCTCTTCCTAATCCCACCCCCACACCAGCAGATCATCGATGTGGCAGACCACACCTCCGAGCCCCTCTCTGCCATCTTGTACTGGAAATGTTCGGGCGCAGAGGCGATGCCAAATGGAAGGTGGTTAAAGTGGAACCACCCGAAAGGTGTTATGAAAGCTGTGTATTTGGCTCATTCCTCTGTTAGTGGAATCTGCCAGAAACCAATGTTGGCATCCAACTTGCTGAACACTTCTGCTCTAGTAAGCTTTCCCAAGCTCTGTTCCACTGATGGCAGAATGTACTTTTCACGGTACAAATACTCATTTAAGCCGCTCAGATCCACACACAGTCGCACCCTTTTCCTGTCCTTCTTGGGCATGACCACCATGCCGGCACACCAGTCTGTCGGCTCCTCCACCCGGCTGATGAAGCCCAGAGCTTCCATGCGATGGAGCTCTTTTTTATTTTGCCCACCAAAGGTAGAGGAATCCTCCTGGGTGTTTTTAACGAATATGGCACAGCACCTGGCTGGAGCTTGATGGTGTAAAGTTGCTGTAGCATGCCTAACCCACTGCACAACTTAGGGTGACTTGCCTTGAGAGTCTCCATGTCTATGCAGTCGACATAGATGAGCAAGCCAAGTGCTTTAATGGCTGGCAACCCAAGCAAAGACAAGCCCAGGTTTTTGATCACATAGACCTTTTCCATGGCCTGCCTGGCCCCTTTTCTTAGCATCAGTTTGGTGAACCCCGACACCTCCAGAGGAATCCATCCTGTGCCAAACAAAGGTTTTTCTGGCCTTAGAAGAACCAGCTGCTGTGTATTGGAAAAGATGTTAAACTCCGTCTGTGACACAGCGGTGACATCTGCACCAGTGTCAAGTTTGAAGGTGATATTTTTGTCCATAATGTCTATGTCAGCGTGCACAGCTTTTCCCCCACGGCACACGCGCTGGTAGTAACCCTTTCTCCCACAGGAATGGCACTTGGCATCATTGGCAGGGCACTCATGTTTTGGGTTAGGTGTCCCACCACATTTTTAGCACTTGGAGCCTTTTTTGGGGGTTTTGTTCTGACTGCTGCGTGGCTTTGCTCCATTACTTTTGACCTTGCTGAATTTTGTTTTTTCCTTTTGCTGTTTGCCTTTAAATACTCTATCCACAGAGCATACATCCATCTGTTTGACACCACTAGTTTCGCTCCTCAGTGTGTCTTGCTGCTTTTGATTTTCTCCGATTGCTTTGCAATATTAATGGCTTTTTCCAAGTCTAAGTCTTTTTCCATCTGCATGCATTCTGAGAGTCGTGTGTCAGCCAGTCCAACCACTATCCTGTCCCTGATTAACTCATCATGTAATGCCCCTGAATTGTAGTGCTCTACTAATGCATACAGAGCAGTGACAAATGCATCGGCAGTCTCATTTGGCTCCTGTTTATGCATATTAAAGCGTGCACGTTCATAAACAATGTTCTTTTTAACTATGAAGAAGGACTGGAAGCCATCTCTTACTTTAGTGTACTGGCACTGCTCTGCATCACTGAGCTTCAAGCCTCTCAAAATATTGTCCACTTCATCTCCCATACAGGAGATTAAATTATTGACCTAGTTTTCTTCAGAGCTTGCAGATAAGCTGCTTGCTTGACGAAATCTTTCAAATCGTCTCATCCATTTTGTCCACTCATGCGGCTTGGAAAAGTCGAAGGGCCCTGGTAGCTGAATGCTAAACGTAGCGCTGGGTGTGTTAGCCATCCTGCTAGCTCCTTCCACACTGTGCTCATCTTCTTTCTCACTCATGTGACTGTTCACGAGAACTCCTCTCTTCCTTCTCGGATGGACCTCTTCCTGTTCGGGTCACAGATTCACAGCACTTCTGACACCATGTCGTGTACTTTTAATCAGCACTCAGGAAGGAACGTGCAGTACACAACTCTGTCTTGCTCTTTTATTCTTGTTTGTCTCCTCACAACATGCCCCTTTCACCACACCGCCCCCACATGGTAACATGCCTCACTTAACTCCCATAGCAATAACCCATACTATGAATCAACCACAATAACACCACAATTCTAAGGTGAAAAATAATTAAGAGGAGGAAGGAGGACATTTACGAAACCTAAAAGTGTCTTAAGCAGAGAAGACGGCAGAAAGACAGAGAGGAAGCAGACATTCCCGTATGTATGGTGTCAGATCAGTGACAAAACCCCACTCGCGTAAAAAATGCATTCACGCGTAGATATTAACTGCGCATGTGTGCAAATTATCTCTGTGTGCGCGTGCAAAGGTGCTGCATGTGAGGACCAGCGCTACCCCCACCCGCTTGAACTTGATTTCTGCTTGCGCAAAGTTTATTTCTGCTCGCTCGCTTGAAACCTATGGAACTATAGGGGCGGGATTATGGCACTATGGAGGAGGTAACCAGGTCGGCACTGGCTCTGCTGTGTTTAGCCGTCTCTGGAGAGTGAGGTCTGATTGACAGCCCTCCTCTCTGATGTGGAAGTCAGTCAGAGACAACGGCGTTAAGCGATTATCACCTCGTTTCTGCTTAAAACTTCACTCCAGTCATCATGTATCTCAGTAACAGATCTCTGAAGCTTCTGTACAATAATCATTTCCACATCCGCCCTTTTCAGGTTTCAAATCCCGCAAAACCTCGGAGAGATCGCTGCGCTGCGAGATCTCAGTAACATTGAGAACTGCATTGAGACGCTCTGATCACACTGCACTTTAACCGCTAAACACCGACAACGGCATTAACATCGTAACATAAAACCATTTTTACGAGGTCTGTTAGAAAAGTATCCGACCTTTTTATTTTTTTCAAAACCTGATGGATTTGAATCACGTGTGCTTGCATGAGCCAACCTTGACCCTTCGTGCGCATGCGTGATTTTTTTCACGCCTGTTGGTTGCATCATTTGCTTGTAAGCAGCCTTTGTGTGAGGACATGTGCAGTGCGCTCGGTGGATTTTCATTTCAAGGAAAATGGCGGAACGACTGGAGCAGTGCGACTGCATCAAATTTTGCCACAAACTGGGCAATAGCCAGGTGGGGAATAACCATTCGGATTATTCAGATGGCTTTCGGTGACGATCCTCTGGGCATCACACAGATTAAGGAGCGGTACAACCGGTTTAAAGACGGCTGCACAACGGTGGAGGGCGTGCCACGCTCCGATCGGCATCAACACTCTGAAACGACCGGATCATTTCCAAAGTGAATGCTGTGGTGATGTGGGACCGTTGTGTGATTATCTGAGAAATTGCGGAAGAGGTGGACATCAGCACTTTTTCTGCACATTCCACTGTAAAAGAAGATTTTGCCATGAAAAGAGTGGCGGCGAAATTTATCGGCACGAAGCTGATGGCGCAGCAACAGCACCTCCGTGATGAAGCCTCACAGGACATGTTGTAACATGCCCTGACATGTCCAGCTTGTCCACAATTTCTCGGATAGTCACACGACTGAAAAGCCACCGAAAGCCGTCTGAATCTTCCGAATGGTTGACGAGCAGGGCATGTTACAACATGTCCTGTAAGACTTCAACACGGAGGCGCTGTTGCTGCGCCATCAGCTTCATGCCGATGAATTTCACCGCCACTCTTCATGGCCACAGCGTTCACTTTGGAAATGATCCGGTCGTTTCAGCGTGTTGATGCCGATCGGAGCGCGGCGCGCTCTCCACCGTTGTGCGGCCGTCTTTAAACTGGTTGTACCGCTCCTTAATCTGTGTGATGCCCAGAGGATCGTCACCGAAAGCCATCTGAATAATCCGAATAGTTTCGACCTGGCTATTGCCCAGTTTGTGGCAAAATTTGATGCAGTTGTACTGATGCAGTCGTTCCGCCATTTTCCTTGAAATGAAAATCCACCGAGCGCACTGCACATGTCCTCACACAAAGGCTGCTTACAAGCAAATGACGCAACTGACAGGCATGAAAAAAATCACGCATGCGCACGAAGGTTCAAGGTTGGCTCATGCAAGCACACGTGATTCAAATCCATCAGGTTTTTGAAAAAAATAAAAAGGTCGGATACTTTTCTAACAGACCTCGTATATTGTGCCTAAAACTCTCATGAATATATTCTCTTGGTTTTTAGACGTTGTTATTGTGTTTGTTTTATGTAAACACTGGAGAATCACAGGCTGTCTCTCCGTTATTTTCAATGGGAGCTGCTGTGAGCTACACTCGCTTCCTGTTCATGTCGTTCTGGAGGAAAGTGAAGTTTGCTCTTTAATGTCTTGATTATTATTCTTTACAACACTGTTTTTCCTCTTTGTTCCAGACTAATATACATAATATGTCTGAAATTCGGTTTGCGTTTATTAAATTCCACGCAGATTAAACGTAGCAGACACGGATTATTCGTTATAATTGTTTTAGCAAGTTTTCAGGGTATCATGCAGCAGTCTCTTATTAACGTGATGAAAAGCATAAAAAATACATTTTTGTAGTATAATAGTCATTTATAATTGTCATCATGTGGATTCTCTATGTTGTTTTGACTGCAGCGACTCTTTGGCATGCAAGGGATTATGGGATACATGAAAACCCTGGATGCTTCTCACAGCAGTCTGATTAGTGCGAAACACTTGACAGGAATTAACATACAGGATTTTAGGTTTTACAGACATTTCTGACCGTTAAGCTTTACTCACTGTGCCAGCAAAAACAAAAATGTTAGTGGACTGAAAGTTATCGGCACTAAATGGAAGCTAATTGATCTGCTGATAGTTTTCAAAGTTAGCTGAAATGCTAATCCGCTAACAAAAAAGATAGCTTTGCTAATTAGCAGATTAGCAGAACTGTGCCCACCACTGGTGTGATGGTGGCTGTATCGAACCAACACAGGTGAACGTTCAAAACATGTTAAAGACACACGATGCATAATTTCTACTGTATTTATCAGCCACTTAATTTGTCAGATGCTCCATTTTGAGTCTGTAATACTCCTCCTGTAAAAGGAAGACTTTTTGTGTTCCATGAGGACATCCATCTCAGCCTCCAACTTCTTGTCCAGCAGGGATGGTGTTGGTGAAGGAGCAGACCAGGAGCCACCCCGGGGTGATCTTGGGCTCGTGATGTGGAAGGACCCGCTTCCTCTGTTGGCTCACAGCTGCAGACAAGAGGAAATATTTATCAGCCTTCTTTAATATTATTGCTCTGTTTTATTTCTTTTCATGCATTTCATGTGTCAAACATGGCTACACAATAAATTCTAAATATAGGCTGTGGCTTCCTTCTTGTTCTTTCAGCTTCTCCCATGAAGGGCCGCCACAGCAGATCAATCGTCTCCATCTCACCCTGTCCTCTGTATCTTCCTCTGTCTCACCAACCACCTGCATGTCCTCCCTCAGCACATCCAAAAACCTCCTCTTTGTCCTCCCTCTTCTCCTCCTGCCTGGTGGCTCCATCCTGAGCATCCTTCTCCCTATATACCCTGGGTCCCTCCTGTGCACATGTCTAAACCATCTCAGTCTCACCTCTCTGACTTTGTCCCCATACCGTCCTGTGCTGTCCTTCTGATATGTTCATTCATAATTCTGTCCATCCTCGTCACTCCCAAAAAGAATCTCAACATCTTCAGCTCCACCTCCTGTGTTTTTGTTAGCGCCACCGTCTCTAAGCCGTCCAACATAGTCTCACTACTGTTTTAGACTTTCTCCTTCACTCTTGCTGATATTCGTCAGACACAAATCACTGCCACCTTTCTCCACCCACTCCACCCTGCCTGCACTCTCTTCTTCACCTCTCTACCACACTCTCCATTCCTTTGGACAGTCGACCCCAAGTATTTAAACTCATCTACTTTCACCAATTCTACTCCTTGTAACTGCACTATTCCAATGGGCTCCCTTTCATTCACACATGGATTCAGTCTTTCATTCCCCTTCTCTCCAGAACATATCGCCACCTCTCTAGACTAAACTCAACCTGCTGTCTTCTCTGATTACAGGTCACAATGTCATCTGCAAACATCATAGTCCATGGAGACTCCTGTCTGATCTCATCCGTCAACCTGTCCATCACCATTGTGAACAAGAAAGGACTTAGAGCTGATCCTTGAAGTACAGTAGTGTTCAGAATAATAGTAGTGCTATGTGACTAAAAAGATTAATCCAGGTTTTGAGTATATTTCTTATTGTTACATGGGAAACAAGGTACCAGTAGATTCAGTAGATTCTCACAAATCCAACAAGACCAGACATTCATGATATGCACACTCTTAAGGCTATGAAACTGAGCTATTAGCAAAAAAAAAAAAAAAAAAAAAAGTAGAAAAGGGGGTGTTCACAATAATAGTAGCATCTGCTGTTGACGCTACAAACTCAAAACTATTATGTTCAAACTGCTTTTTTAGCAATCCTGTGAATCACTAAACTAGTATTTAGTTGTATAACCACAGTTTTTCATGATTTCTTCACATCTGTGAGGCATTACTTTTGTTGGTTTGGAACCAAGATTTTGTTCGTTTACTAGTGTGCTTGGGGTCATAGTCTTGTTGAAACATCCATTTCAAGGGCATGTCCTCTTCAGCATAAGGCAACATGACCTCTTCAAGTATTTTGACATATCCAAACTGATCCATGATACCTGGTATGCGATATATATGCCCAACACCATAGTAGCAGAAACATGCCCATATCATGATGCTTGCACTACCATGCTTTTTCCGTTTTCTTCCACGCGTCTGTTTTTTTTTTTTTTTTTTGCCCATTTTAAAGCATTGGAGATCATTGTAGATGAACAGCCTATAATTTTTTGCACCTGCGTATAAGTTTCCCCCTCTCCAATCAACTTTCTTTTTTTTTTTTTAAACAAAGTTTATTTATTGGAAATATTTTTACAACAATGGCACACAAAATTTTTCAGACGTTTTTCTTTTTTTTCCTAAACAACTCACACCCACCCACCCCCCCACCCACCCCAAAACAAACCCTGCAACATATAACCCCGTGCCAGACAGGTATAAGAATGGTATAAATAAATAAAATAATAATAGTATATATGCATATATAAATAATAAAATGAAGAAGGGCAAAAACAAAAACAAACAAACAAAAAAACGCACAGTTAAATCACAGAAATAAGATACATTAATGGAGTGAAATACAACCATACCACCGATTCATATGTCTTATGTAGCACACAGACATGTCATCCCCCCGTTACATTTCATGCAATATGGTTTGCTTCCATCGCTTTATAAAAATGTAATAAAGGGATTCCAGATTTTATAAAATTTTTGGACTGAACCTCTTGTTGTATATCTGATCTTCTCCAGTTGAATGTAATATAAGAATGTAATGATATCATGATGCTTACACCACCATGCTTCACTGTCTTCACTGTGAACTGTGGCTTGAATTCAGAGTTTGGGGGTCGTCTCACAAACTGTCTACAGCCCTTGGACCCAAAAAAGAACAATTTTACTCTCATCATCAGTCCACAAAATATTTCTCCATTTCTCTTTAGGCCAGTTGATGTGTTCTTTGGCAAATTGTAACCTCTTCAGCCAGAGCCGGCCCAAGGCATACGCCAACTACGCGATCGCTTAGGGCCTCCACGCCACCAGGGGGCCCCGACAGCACCGAGACGTTGTGATAAAAAAGTAAATATATACATGAAATTAAAATAATATTGAATAATTTAAACAAAATTGTATTACACCCGAAAAAATAAATTCATTTTGACAAAATACCAATACTAGGTTAATTGATGCCTCCTGTTGGCTGCTGCCACTGTTGGGCAAATTTAGATGCACCGCTTGGTGGTCGATGACTAATCGTGAGGAAAGAACTGAGTGCAAGTCATGTCTCAGAAAAGAAATTATCCCTCTGGAGCGGAGAAAAGAAAAGAGAAGTTGGAAAACGAGAAAAAACAACAAGACAAAGGTAGGTTTGCATGTCCAATATTAAAATTTGTGTTGTCATTATTTGCGAAATGCTCCGTTCGTTTAGTGTAAAGTGCTTTAGGTGTCTTAAGGTCAGAGGCGATTGCTCTAAGACTGCAAGGGAAGCTCAGCTTGTTGTGGACCGGATTTTGGCGAAGCCATTTGATAGTCTTCCTTACGAAGAAAAACTTCGAGTTAAACAGCAGGGCAGATCAACTCCTCAGATTAATTTGGTGCAAAGGTGGGGAAAAGTAGCTCAGCTCTCAATGGTTTGCAGGCCAAAGTTAAAGCAATAGCCTCCAGTGCAATGTTTGTGCATTGCTATGCATACACATTGCTGTTATGTTGTGGATTTCTGTGTTCATTATGAAGATTATTTAAGTATTTAATTTTGATTACAACTTTATTTTTCTGTAAGATAATGTGATTGTCATTTGATTCTATTTTGTATTTGGATATTGAACATTTTGCACACCATTGCACATCTGAAAGAAATTAAACTATTTAATGTGTTTACTATAAATGCAGTCTCCTGCCTGCTGATGTTACTTTCAAATAGTTACATTAATGAGCCAAACTTATACATCACTCTGTATGTAGAAGTTAATTAAAACATATTTATGAGTTTGCTACCCCTTTAAGGTTAAAAACAAGAATGACACCTGTATGATGTAAGATAATTACAAATAATGTTAATGATTGTGGGTACGTTACACACATAACAGTGTATCCTATGGAATAATGAGGCATCTGGTGCTGAGGTGACGGTAGGGGGGCCCCCAAATGAAATTCTGCTTAAGGCCCCATAAAGGCTTGGGCCGGCCCTGTCTTCAGCACGTCTTTTATTTAACAGAGGGACTTTGAGGGGGATTCTTGCAAATAAATTAGCTTCACACAGGCGTCTTCTGTCACAGCACTTACAGGTAACTCCAGACTGTCTTTGATCATATCCTGGAGCTGATCAATGGGTAAGCTTTTGCCATTCTGGTTATTCTTCTATCCATTTTGATGGTTGTTTTCCATTTTCTTCCATGCGTCTGGTTCTTTTGCCCATTTTAAAGCATTGGAGATCATTGTAGATGAACAGCCTATAATTTTTTGCACCTGCGTATACGTTTTCCCCTCTCCAATCAACTTTTTAATCAAACTACGCTGTTCTTCTGAACAATGTCCTGAACATCCCATTTTCCTCAGGCTTTCAAAGAGAAAAGCATGTTCAACAGGTGCTGGCTTCATCCTTAAATAGGAGACACCTGATTCACACCTTTTTGTTCCACAAAACTGACAAACCTACTGACTGAATGCCACAATACTATTATTGTGAACACCCCCTTTATCTGCTTTTTTTTTTACTACAACCCCTGGCAAAAATTATGGAATCACCGGCCTCGGAGGATGTTCATTCAGTTGTTTAATTTTGTAGAAAAAAAGCAGATCACAGACATGACACAAAACTAAAGTCATTTCAAATGGCAACTTTCTGGCTTTAAGAAACACTATAAGAAATCAGGAAAAAAAATTGTGGCAGTCAGTAACGGTTACTTTTTTAGACCAAGCAGAGGGAAAAAAAATAATCACTCACTGGAATCACTCAATTCTGAGGAAAAAATTATGGAATCATGAAAAACAAAAGAACGCTCCAACACATCACTAGTATTTTGTTGCACCAACTCTGGCTTTTATAACAGCTTGCAGTCTCTGAGGCATGGACTTAATGAGTGACAAACAGTACTCTTCATCAATCTGGCTCCAACTTTCTGTGATTGCTGTTGCCAGATCAGCTTTGCAGGTTGGAGCCTTGTCATGGACCATTTTCTTCAACTTCCACCAAAGATTTTCAGTTGGATTAAGATCCGGACTATTTGCAGGCCATGACATTGACCCTATGTGTCTTTTTGCAAGGAATGTTTTCACAGTTTTTGCTCTATGGCAAGATGCATTATCATCTTGAAAAATGATTTCATCATCCCCAAACATCCTTTCAATTGATGGGATAAGAAAAGTGTCCAAAATATCAACGTAAACTTGTGCATTTATTGATGATGTAATGACAGCCATCTCCCCAGTGCCTTTACCTGACATGCAGCCCCATATCATCAATGACTGTGGAAATTTACATGTTGTCTTCAGGCAGTCATCTTTATAAATCTCATTGGAAAGGCACCAAACAAAAGTTCCAGCATCATCACCTTGCCCAATGCAGATTCGAGATTCATCACTGAATATGACTTTCATCCAGTCATCCACAGTCCACGATTGCTTTTCCTTAGCCCATTGTAACCTTGTTTTTTTCTGTTTAGGTGTTAATGATGGCTTTCGTTTAGCTTTTCTGTATGTAAATCCCATTTCCTTTAGGCGGTTTCTTACAGTTCGGTCACAGACGTTGACTCCAGTTTCCTCCCATTCGTTCTTCATTTGTTTTGTTGTGCATTTTTGATTTTTGATACATATTGCTTTAAGTTTGATGTCTTCCTTGGTCTACCAGTATGTTTGCCTTTAACAACCTTCCCATGTTGTTTGTATTTGGTCCAGAGTTTAGACACAGCTGACTGTGAACAACCAACATCTTTTGCAACGTGATGATTTACCCTCTTTTAAGAGTTTGATAATTCTCTCCTTTGTTTCAACTGACATCTCTCGTGTTGGAGCCATGATTCATGTCAGTCCACTTGGTGCAACAGCTCTCCAAGGTGTGATCACTCCTTTTTAGATGCAGACTAACGAGCAGATCTGATTTGATGCAGGTGTTAGTTTTGGGGATGAAAATGTACAGGGTGATTCCATAATTTATTCCTCAGAATTGAGTGAGTCCATATTTTTTTTCCCTCTGCTTAGTCTAAAAAGTAACCGTTACTGACTGCCACAATTATTTTTCCTGATTTCTTATAGTGTTTCTTAAAGCCAGAAAGTTGCCATTTGAAATGACTTTAGTTTTGTGTCATGTCTGTGATCTGCTTTTTTCTACAAAATTAAACAACTGAATGAACATCCTCCGAGGCCGGTGATTCCATAATTATTGCCAGGGGTTGTAGAGTTTACGTGTTCATTTACTGGACTGTTTAGGGGTGGACAGCTGTTGCACGTGGCAGACACTGCTTAGCGTGTTGGGAAAGTCTGACACCAGCATCATGGGCCTGAAGGAGGACATCGATAGCTCCTTGATTCAGCTGGCAGAACTGTGTCAATGGTAGAACAGATTGATTTAAACAATGTAGGATAGTCACAGTAGCATGAAAAAATTATTTATTTACAGTCGGAGGCCACTGCCTAACTCAGCCCCATGGGGTGTGCAGCCAGTATATTCTGAGTGCCGGTCCCAAGCCCGGATAAATGTGGAAGGTCATGTCAGGAAGGACATCCGGCATAAAACAAGCAAACCCAACCATGCAGACAACAAATTGAATTTCCATACCCGATCGGTTAAGGCCCGGGTTCACAATGACCACCACCGGTGCCATTGCCCAACTGGGTGCTGGAGGAAACTGGGCTACTGCTGGGTGAAAAAGAAGATGAGTAGAATGTTTCCACAAACAGCAGGAGAAGAAGAGAACTAGAAGGGTGGAAGTAATGGGTAGATATGGTATCAAGGACAGGAATGTGGAAGGACAGATGGTTGCTGATTTTGCAAAAAGGATGTAAATTGCTGTGGTGAACACCTACTTTAGGAAAATGGAGGAGCACAGGGTGATATATAAGAGTGGAGGAAGGCGCACACAGGTGGACTACATTCTGTGTAGGAAATGCAAACTAAAAGAAATAGTCTGTAAGGTGGTGGCAGGAGAAAGTGTGGCTAGACAGCATAGGATGGTGGTTTGTGGGATGGCTGGTGAAGAAGAAGAGAGTGAGAGCTCAACAAAGGATCAGATGGTGGAAGCTGAAGGAGGAAGACTTGTGAAATTCAGTGAGCAGGTGAGAAGCACTGGATGAGGGGAAGCAATTAAAGACAACTGGAAAAGTACTGCAGATGTGATGGAGACAGACAGGAAGATACTGGGTGAGACATCTGGACAGTGGAAGGAAGACGAGGAGACTTGGTGGTGGAACGAAGATGGTTAGGAAAGTATAAGGAGAAAGAGTTTGACAAAAAACAATGGGGCTAGTCGGAGAGATAAAGAAAGTAGACAGGAGTACAATGAGATGCACCATATAAGGGAAAAACAGAAGTAGCAAAAGCTAATTAAGGAAAAGGCATTTAGCGAGCTGTACAAGACGTTGAACAGTAATTAAGGAGAAAATGACTTGGCCGGACGAAGGGACAGAGCTGGAAAGGATGTGCACCAGGTTAGGGTGGTAAAAGATGCTGATGGTAATGTGCTGACAAGTGTGGAGAGTGTGTTGAGAAGGTGGAGGGAATATTTTGAGGAGCTGATGAATGTAGAAAATAAAAGACTGGATGATGTGAAGAGAGTATAACATTCATACAATTATTAATTTCAAAGTAAGGCTCATCAGCAGCTATAGCCTAAATGGTCGCCAACAATGCTCACCTGAGTGAGAAGAACTTCACTTGTGTGCTGGAATCTCTGTTCTCACTTTGGATCGCAGCACGTGCCAGTGCTTCTCACACTTGTCACGTGTGCGCACAAGGAGACGGAATGACGCATTGAGTTGTTGGGCAATGTGCTCCCCAGTCTGCCTCTTTCCTTGTGCTGTGATCCCGGGACCCAATTTCTCTCTAAAAACTCTTCTACTCTCCTCCATGAGCTGTGCCAACACAGCATTGCTCTTCTGTCCAGTTGAACTTTCTAGTTCTTTTCTTATCCATGCCGTTTGTTGTTCGGGTCATTTTGCCAAATCAAACCGCTTTTTTTTAAGGATGCCGACAAACACAGCACCTGCTGCCGGCTGAGTCCATGTCCACCATTAATATGAGCAAAGCGCCGTGCAGTGGAGTGAGGCTCGCTCATGGTACACAGAGTTCCAAACAGGAAGTGCCTAATTTTGAGTCCACAGTGAAGCAGGAAATGTCAAACGTTGAACACTTCCTGATTTGACTATAGACAAGATCTCTTGGAATCTTGTGGGAATTCAGTGGCAAGTTCACACTGAAACAGGAAGTGCCAAATTTTGAGTTCACAGTGAAACAGGAAATGTCAAATGACTAACTTTGGAAAGTTTTTTTTTTTTAATAATTCCCCTAGTTTTGATGTTTTTTTTTATGTTGTATTCAAGCCTTTGTAAGGTTTCTTGTGTAACTTTTTCTCATTAAATAAAAAAGTCAAACATTGAATACTTACTGGTTTAACAATAGATGAGACCTTGTGAGATCTCGCAGGAATTCAGTGGCAAGTTGAGACTGAAACAGGAAGTGCTGAGTCCACAGTGAAACAGAAAGTGTCAAATGTTCAACACTTCCTGGCATGGGTGGCACTGGACTTCCCAGGAATCTGTTTGGACACCCCAGATGATCGACATGTCACAGCAATGCACGTCTGGTTGAAAAGAGCCATTTTGAAATCGATGACACATATAGACTGCTAGGTCGCTCCTGCACAGTAGTCGGCACTGTTTTCCACAAAAACTTCTAATCCACCATTGTAAAAGAAAAATCTGAGCCAGGTTTTAACCTGAACACTAGAGGTGGGCGATACCAGGAATTTTGGTATTGATCCAATACCAAGTAAATACAGGCCCAGTATTGACGATATTGATACCAATACTTTTTCATATTTAAGCTTCATAGATCCAAAGGATCCAAAAGACCTAGGATAGAATTTCGCCAAACATTGTATGTGACAACAAAATACTTTATCACAATCAACATTTTTGTTGAAAAGAATATCACTCAACACAACTTAAAACAAAATCTCCTGAGGTTGAGGGCTGACTCGTGGAGAGCGCTGAGTGGGCGGGCCAGGCTGAGCCTACCTGCATGGCTGTTGGCTGGCGCCGCTGAGCCACATGACGGCACAACAAAAAACCAGAGGGGGGAGGGTGCGCTGCTCTATGTTGTGTGACACAGTGCAGCACTACTCTTACACAGTAGATTTTGATGAATCTGTGTGCGCAGCAGTCAGTGTGTACGGGAGAGAAAAAAGCTTGAGTATCGATCTTTGTACATGAGGATCATTCAATATCCAGCGTGGGTATCGATATTAGGATCGATCCGCCCACATCGTCTGAACCACAGACTCCTAATGAATCCAAAGTTATATCAGTGAGGTAAACGACTCGTATTTTATGCCAGAAATAAGGTCCAGGTTGTTAAAAGCAGCATTTCTCCTTTAATTCAGATTGCCTTATATATACACACATACGTTTCCAGTGGTGGACACAGCGAACCAAAAAGTTAGCTTCCATAACCACTAATCTGCTAACTGAAACGTTAACTTTTATACCGCTGAAATCTTTAAAAAAAAAAAAAAAATAGTGGAAGTTATAGCTAACCGCTAACTTTCAGTTATTGACTGGACACACTGTCACAACTTTAAGTGCCGCAGAGACTTCTGAGTAAATTCAATGCAGCGCTTGTGTCTTTTAACACCCTGTTGGCTGCTGCAAAGCCATCTCACTTACCTTTCAGGGTGGCAGTGTAGATACACAAGGCACTTTCACTCATGGTTTCATTTAAAACAGACTAATTCTGGACAGTTTATCAACACATTAACAGCAATTCTGTCATTTTTACAAAGTGATATCAGTAATATCAGTCCTTCCTGCTGAGTGGATTTATTTTAATTTTATTATGAAGAAAGCAGATGGCTACCTCACAGCGTCTGGTCTGCTTCAGGTTTTTATTCACCGCTGCGCTTGCTCGTGGGCTCGGTCAGCTTTCTGACACGTGAAATCAATTTGCATTTGCATGGGAGGAGGTGATGGTCCAGTGGTTAAGGCATTGGTCTTGAGACCAGAAGATTTTCAGTTCAAATCCCTTGGAGGCCCTTGGGCAAGGTGTTTAATCCCCCTTTGCTCCCGGTGTGTAGTGAGCGCCTAGTATGGCAGCACCCTGACATCAGGGCGAATGTGAGGCATTATTTGAGGCACTATATACAGTAGTGTTCAGAATAATAGTAGTGCTATATGACTAAAAAGATTAATCCAGGTTCTGAGTATATTTCTTATTGTTAGATGGGAAACAAGGTACCAGTAGATTCTCACAAATCCAACAAGACCAAGCATTCATGATATGCACACTGTTAAGGCCATGAAATTGGGCTATTAGTAAAAAAAAAGAAAAAAAAAGAAAAGGGGGTGTTCGCAATAATAGTAGCATCTGCTGTTGACGCTACAAACTCAAAACTATTGTGTTCAAACTGCTTTTTTTTTAGCAATCCTGTGAATCACTAAACTAGTATTTAGTTGTATAACCACAGTTTTTCATGATTTCTTCACATCTGCGAGGCATTAATTTTGTTGGTTTGGAACCAGGATTTTCCTCATTTGCTAGTGTGCTTGGGGTCATTGTCTTGTTGAAACACCCATTTCAAGGGCATGTCCTCTTCAAGTATTTTGACATATCCAAACTGACCCATGATACCTGGTATGCGATATATAGGCCCAACACCATAGTAGGAGAAACATGCCCATATCATGATGCTTGCACCACCATGCTTCACTGTCTTCACTGTGGCTTGAATTCAGAGTTTGGGGGTCGTCTCACAAACTGTCTGCGGCCCTTGGACCCAAAAAGAACAATTTTACTCTCATCAGCCCACAAAATATTCCTCCATTTCTCTTTAGGCCACTTGATGTGTTCTTTGGCAAATTGTAACCTCTGCTGCACATCTTTTATTTAACAGAGGGACTTTGCGGGGGATTCTTGCACATAAATTAGCTTCACACAGGCGTCTTCTAACTGTCACAGCACTTAAGGTACCTCCAGACTCTTTGATCACCCTGGAGCTGATCAATGGGTGAGCCTTTGCCATTCGTTATTCTTCTATCCATTTTGATGGTTGTTTTCCATTTTCTTCCATGCGTCTCTGGTTTTTTTGTCCATTTTAAAGCATTGGAGATCACTGTAGATGAACAGCCTATAATTTTTTGCACCTGTGTATAAGTTTTCCCCTCTCCAATCAACTTTTTAATCAAACTACGCTGTTCTTCTGAACAATGTCCTGAACATCCCATTTTCCTCAGGCTTTCAAAGAGAAAAGCATGTTCAACATGTGCTGGCTTCATCCTAAATATGGGACACCTGATTCACAACCTGTCTGTTCCACAAAACTGACAAACTCACTGACTGAATGCCACACTACTACAACCCCTGGCAAAAATTAGTGTAATCACCGGCCTCGGAGGATGTTCATTCAGTTGTTTAATTTTGTAGAAAAAAAAGCAGATCACAGACATGACACAAAACTAAAGTCATTTCAAATGGCAACTTCTGGCTTTAAGAAACACTATAAGAAATCAAGAAAAAAAAGATTGTGGCAGTCAGTAACGGTTACTTTTTTAGACCAAGCAGAGGAAAAAAATATGGAATCACTCAATTCTGAGGAAAAAATTATGGAATCACCCTGTAAATTTTCATCCCCAAAACTAACACCTGCATATCAGATCTGCTCATTAGTCTGCATCTAAAAAGGAGTGATCACACCTTGGGAGCTGGTTGCACCAAGTGGACTGACATGAATCATGGCTCCAACACGAGAGATGTCAGTTGAAACAAAGGAGAGGATTATCAAACTCTTAAAAGAGAGTAAATCATCACGCAATGTTGCAAAGATGTTGGGTTGTTCACAGTCAGCTGTGTCTAAACTCTGGACCAAATACAGACAACATGGGAAGGTTGTTAAAGGCAAACATACTGGTAGACCAAGGAAGACATCAAAGCGTCAAGACAGAAAACTTAAAGCAATATGTCTCAAAAATCGAAAAATGTACAACAAAACAAATGAGGAACAAATGGGAGGAAACTGGAGTCAACGTCTGTGACCGAACTGTAAGAAACCGCCTAAAGGAAATGGGATTTACATACAGAAAAGCTAAACGAAAGGCATCATTAACACCTAAACAGAAAAAAACAAGGTTACAATGGGCTAAGGAAAAGCAATCGTGGACTGTGAATGACTGGATGAAAGTCATATTCAGTGATGAATCTCGAATCTGCATTGGGCAAGGTGGTGATGCTGGAACTTTTGTTTGGTGCCGTTCCAATGAGATTTATAAAGATGACTGCCTGAAGAGAACATGTAAATTTCCACAGTCATTGATGATATGGGGCTGCATGTCAGGTAAAGGCACTGGGAACATGGCTGTCATTACATCATCAATAAATGCACAAGTTTATGTTGATATTTGGACAATGAAGGGATGTGTGGGGGATGATGAAATCATTTTTCAAGATGATAATGCATCTTGCCATAGAGCAAAAACTGCAAAACATTCCTTGCAAAAAGACACATAGGGTCAATGTCATGGCATAGGGTCAATGTCAATGAGCAGATCTGATTGATGCAGGTGTTAATTTGGGGGATGAAAATTTACAGGGTGATTACGTATTTTTTCCTCAGAATTGAGTGATTCCATATTTTTTTTTCCTCTGCTTGGTCTAAAAAAATAACCGTTACTGACTGACCACAATCTTTTTTTCTTGATTTCTTATAGTGTTTCTTAAAGCCAGAAAGTTGCCATTTGAAATGACTTTTAGTTTGTGTCATGTCTGTGATCTGCTTTTTTTCTACAAAATTAAACAACTGAATGAACATCCTCTGAGGCCGGTGATTCCATAATTTTTGCCAGGGGTTGTATTATTGTGAACACCCCCTTTTCTATTTTTTTTTTTTTTTTTTTTTTTTTAACTAATAGTCCAATTTCATAGCCTTAAGAGTGTGCATATCATGAATGCTTGGTCTTGTTGGATTTGTGAGAATCTACTTGGTACCTTGTTTGTCTATGTAACAATAAGAATACTCAAAACCTGGATTAATCTTTTTAGTCAAATTATTCTGAACACTAATGTAAATGCAGTCCATTTCAGAAGGAACTCAGTTTAGCTACCTGAGCACCTTGCAAATATCAACAGTCAACTCAGAACCTCACTAGAGAGTGAACACAGAAGAGACTAGACTAACCCTGAGCTTGACCTCCACATTCAACTCCAAAACCTCACGTTTGGAAAATAAAAAATAAACCAAGAAGAAAACATGGTGGGAATAATTCATTCCGTAGTCTTTGGCAAATTCTCCAGCTCTTTATTCATTACAGTAGAATTACTTTTTTTTTTTCCTTGAACAAAACATGAAGGCCCTGTTAGTTGTTCAAAAGATGACAAACATGAGAAAGTTACTGCCTCCACTTCTAAATACAGTTTCCCATCACATTACATCCACATGCAGGGGTAACATTAGCTGTGATCCAAAAAGGAGACTGAGGGGAAAAACTACGCACACATTTCCAGAAAACTGTGAAAAATAAAAGATGCACTTTACAGAGCTTAGTGTTAAAAAAAAAAAAAAAACCCTCCCCAACAGCGAAATCCGGAACTCTTACCCAAACGATCAAAAGATTATCCAACTTTTCCAAAGCTACATGTTCCTTTGACCGACAAGCAATTTTTATAATAAACTACAACTTTTATAATTTGTCCTGAAAATGTTGATAAAACTGACATGAAGTGAAACACCTGAAACAGGTTTTTCCTGATGTGATTCAGAGGGTTTTAACAGCTGCCTCTAAGTTTTGTTAAACTGTCTGAACCCCAAATGTTCAGTTTTCAAACAATTTGGACCAGTCGTTCTCAAAGGAAAAAAAAAAGAATTGGACCTCTTACTTTGGAATGGAAAAACACAGAAACACAATGATCCAAAATCAAACTAAAGCTCTGTAAGATGGCACACGGTCTCCAGCAACATAAAGTCAGACATCATCTGCAGATTTACAGTCCAAGAAAACAACAAACTGAAGAGTTTCAGACAGAAAAAAGACAAACCGTTCTGTCAGTCTCCTTTTTTTCTGATGGACACAGGATTAAACCAATCAAAATCCAGAGCAGTATGACATCACTTTGTGGGACGGAGCACTGGATGTAGAAGCAGCTTTTCTGAGGGCGACAGTGGAGACCACCGCGAGGCTTGAACTCCATAAACTTCAGTCAGATTTCTTGTCGCTGCTCCCCTGCAGGTAGAATATAATTAGACAATCAAAGAGAAGGAGGCAGCATTACCGACAGTTTACCGCGGTCACCGCCTGTGGAAGCTCTAAAGAGAAGGAGGCATTACCAGTAGTTTGCTGTGCTCCTCCAGCAGTCGGTCGTATTCCACAGTCAGGTTGTTCAGCCTGTTTCTTCATGGCCTGAACGTTGCTGTCCTGACTTCTGCAGAGCTGAAACACACCACAGTGTCACTCTAACATTTCTTAGGATTTGTCTTTTTTTCCATACAACATAAACAATTTCTAAGTAAACTAAAAAAAAAAAACAAAAAAACAACAGCACACAATTACATATACATATACATATATATATATAATATATTACATACATTATATATTATATACATATATATATATATAATATATTATATATATAAGATATATATAGATATTATATATTATATCTATATATATAGTATATATATATATATATATATACATCCATATATATACACAACAAAAAATATAAACGCAACCTTTTGGTTTTGCTCGCATTTTGTATGAGATTACTCAACGATCTAAAACTTTTTCCACATACACAATATCACCATTTCCCTCAAATATTGTTCACAAACCAGTCTAAATCTGTGATAGTGAGCACTTCTCCGGTTGCCTGAGATAATCCATCCCACCTCACAGGTGTGCCATACCAAGATGCTGATTAGACACCATGATTAGTGCACAGGTTGTGCCTTAGACTGTCCACAATAAAAGGCCACTCTGGAAAGGTGCAGTTTTGTTTTATTGGGGGGGGGGGGATACAGTCAATATCTGGTGTGACCACCATTTGCCTCATGCAGTGCAACACATCTCCTTCGCATCATCCGTGAAGAGAACACCCTCCAACGTGCCAAACGGCAGCGAATGTGAGCATTTGCCCACTCAAATCGGTTACGACGACGAACTGGAGTCAGGTCGAGACCCCGATGAGGACGACGAGCATGCAGATGAGCTCCCTGAGACGGTTCTGACAGTTTGTGCAGAAATTCGTTGGTTATGACAAACCGATTGTTTCAGCAGCGTCCGAGTGGCTGGTCTCAGACGATCTTGGAGGTGAACATGCTGGATGTGGAGGTCCTGGGCGTGGTGTGGTTACACATGGTCTGCGTTGGTGAGGGCTGGTTGGATGTACTGCCAAATTCCTCTGAAACGCCTTTGGAGAT